>NW_027202772.1:0-158763 GCF_024711535.1 Dipodomys merriami
TCATTAAAGATGTAAAACAATTGTATTATTCTGCTGAAATTTCACCTTTTGTGGAAATTACAGTTATTTTCAATAAATGTATATAAACAAGTACTGTTTTTTTTTTCTTAAGTTTGCAAAACTACCATAAGCACTTCAGTTCTAATTTTTCTTTTGTTTGGGATGTGAAACTAGGACTTGAACTCAATACCTGATGCATTGCTCATTGGATGTGTTCTACTTTTTAACATATCTGTCTGTATCTGTCTGTTTCTTTAGTGTGTGTGTATGTGTGTGTGTGTGTGTGTGTGTGTGTGTGTATCCCCTATTTTTTATTTAATTTATTTTTGTGGCAGTCCTGGGCTTGAATTCAGCACCTAGGCATTGATCCTGAGCTGCACTCTACCACTTGAGTCACAGGTGTACTTTGTTTTTTGTTTTGTTTTGTTTTTTGTTTTTTTTTCTGAGTAGTTTATTGGAAATAAGAGTCTCACTGACTTTCCTGCTCCAGTAGCTTTTTTTTCCCTCTAATTTGTGTTTTTTTATTGTGAAAATACTGTACAGAAGGGTTACAATTACATGAGTAGGGTAATGAGTACATTTCTTATCAAGCATTGTTGCTTCCTCCTTTGTTTCCCCTTCCCCTCCCTTCCCCTGCTAAAGTTGTAAACTGTTTTCATAACGTCTTGTACATATTGTTGCAGTGGGTCCACCTGTATCCCTATTTCAACACTTTGTTTTTCCTTTCCCCTCCACAAATTATACCAACATCCAATACAGTGAAAAGAGGGGTTATATATTGGAAGCCAGCTAGCTTTTAATAGCAATCTATGGCTCTCAGTCTCCCGAATCTGTAGCTAGGATTACTGGTGAGAGCCACCAGTTCCTACCTCTACTTACATTGTTTTTATCAGTTGTGGGGCCTAAACTCTGGGCCTGCGCACTGTCCCTCAGCTCTTCAGCTCAAGGCTAGCACTCTACCACTTAAGCCACAGTGCCACTTCTGGCTTTTTCTACTTATGTGGTGCTGAGGAATCCAACCCAGGACCTCATGCATGCAAAGCAAGCACTCTACCACTGAGCCACCTTCCAAGCCTGTCTACTTACATTTTTAATTAGCTCTTTGGGGGCTCTCAAAAATTTAAAAGTATTAAGAGGTCCTGAGACTAGTATGAGGGCTGCAAAATTAAAATTTTCCAAATGTCAGTGCATTTAAAGATGGGTTTCTCTTTTACTTCTTTGAACTGTCAGTGTGCTTGTCACTAATATCCTCTTAATCTCATTTGGTTTTTTCTATTTCTAATCTACTGTAAAATAACTAGTCTTCAAGTTTTCTACAGAAAGACTGAACATTTCTCAGGGAGGGACTTTCTTTATTCCTTGAGTACAGATTTTCTGCAGACTGGGACATTTTCTTTTTTGTTTGTTGTTTTCAGCCGTGTGTTCTAAGAGTTCAAACTAGACAGTTGTATAACACCTTACTAATAAATGACTACTTAGTCTATGTAAAAGCTTGCTTCCTGATTAGAAAATATTTTCTAATGGCTCACACCTGTAAACCTAGCCACTCAGGAAGCTGAGATCCAGGATCTGGGTTTAAAGCCAGCTCACCAGCAAAGTCTGTGAGACTCTGATCCCCAGTTAACTACCCAAAGCCCGAAGTGGAGCTGTAGTCAAGTGATAGAGTATTAGATTTGAGCTGAAACAGCTCAGGGACAACACCCAGGCCCTGAGTTCATGCCCCATGACTTGCACAAAAGAAAAAAGTTTTTTGAATGTAAGTTCTTAATGTTGTTCTGAAATATTGAGATTGCAGTTAACTATGATGGGCTTTTGGAGTTTTCCACTGTGTTAAAATGAAGATCTGTCATTTACTAAAGCCAGGTGACCTTGAAAAGTTCCTTGATACTGAGCTGTTTTCTCATCTATAAGGTAACCCAATCTAATTCCTCACAGGTTGTTAAAATAAGTACTAAAAGAAATACTGTATTCAGGGGCTGGGAAGGTGGTTCAGTGGTAAAGTGCTTGCCTTGAATGCATGAGGCCCTGGGTTCAGTTCCTCAGCATCACATAAGCAGAAAAAGTTGAAGTGGCGCTGTGGCTCAAGTGGTAGAATGCTAGCCTTGAGCTGAAGAGCCAAGGACAGTGTCCAGGCCCAGAGTTCAGGCTCCACAAACAGAAAAATAAATACTGTATAATAGTCTTAACTAAGAGATACTAATTATTTTCATGATTCCAAAGATATAATAGATAAAAAAATCTTCTTTTTAGATGGCTTAACTTAGGAAACACATAAAGCCATTGTGATGTGTTTAGATAGTTGCATTTTTTTCTAACTAGGCCTCAATATGACAATTGTGTTATTTATAAACTTATTTGTGCAATTAACAGCATTCGTTCATGTAATCAGCATCTCGTTTTGCCCACGAATGGGACTCTTGATCTTTAAATACCATTCAGAGGACTTGGAGGCATTTTCTAAACAGTTGGATTTTTGTCTATTATGTTCACCAGAAATGACTCCGAAAACAGACTCCTTCCCAGCTCCTCTCACACTCTGTGCCAGCCCTCCTCAGTGATATTTGTTGAGAATTCAGCAGTGATGTTGGCATTTAATGATATCTCAATGAAGTATGGAAAAAATGGAAGTAGCTAATGGGCGATAAATTTAGGAACCTGGTGGTGTGGCAGTGTTGGTCATCTTTTTCCATCAGCATCCTTGGTCCTTACCATCCCTTTGCCTAAGAATATGTCTTCCTATTTTGGGAGAGCCCTTCCTTCTTACAAAGTTCCTCCAAAGCCCACACTTTATTATTTTATTTATTTATTTATTTATTGTTGTTTTTGGTGCCAGGACCACAGTTTGAACTGAGCTGATGTCTTACCACTCTGAACCAAGATACCAGTCTGTCTTTTTCTTGCTAAGTGGAGATAGATCTAAACAGAATTTTCTGCCTGGCTGGCTTTAAAGGTCCATTCTCCAAGTCTCAGCCTCCTGAGTAGCTGTGATTATAGCCATGAACCACCAGCACCATCCTACATACTTTCAATGCAACTTCTCCTTACCGCAGTGCCAGTCCCCAAACACAGAGCCTCAGCTAAGTCCTCTAAGACAGAGTTCCACCTCTAGCCTAATACTGGGCCACACTCCTGCCTAATATATATTTCATTCAGTGGAAAGCATTTGACAGTGATCTTCCACCATTGTTTACCTTTGTTTATGGTGGTACTGGGGTTTGAGCTCAACTCACTCAAAGTCAATAGGCAGGCACAGTACCACTGAGCCATGCCTTGGGCCCTTTTTTCCCTTGACTGTTTTCAGGGAGAGTCTGGTTTTTCCTGGATGCAGGCCTGAACTAGAGTTACCCATTTCAGTCTTCCTGTCATTGTTAGGATCACAGGCATTTGCCACTGTGTTCAGCTTCTCTGTTGAGATGGAATCTCCTAAAATTTTCTGCCCAGGTTGGGCTGGAACTGAGATCCTCTTAATTTTGGCCTCTCACATTAATGTAAGAGGATGAACAGATACTACTGTACCAGGCTATGGCTGAGAAGGGGATCTCACAAACTGTGCTGTTAAGCCTGACCTCAAATTATAATTCTCCATTCTCACCTCCCAAATAGCTAGGATTACAGACATGAGCCACAACAGTGACCCATTTCCTTTTTGTTCACAACTCTTACCAAAAAAAGTTTATTTAAATAAACTCAAACATAATACATTGTATATTTGTACATTTGTAAATTCAATGTACATATTCAAATATTAATTATATTCTAAGTACATATTAAATATGTTTAGAACAGAGTGAGATAAATATAAATAAAAAATTCTGCATGCCATTGGATCATTTTGTCAATACTTTGTTATCTCATTATGTTTTCAGATTAATTTCTTGCACCCAGCAGGATTTAGTTGGAATAATTAAATGTTGCTTAAATGAGGTACATAAGTAAGGATGGTATTAATGAGATCACCTTCACAATCCATGTTAAACTTGGATTGCTAAGTCATTTTAATTCTCTCTCTTAAATGCCAACTGAGAGGGACAAATGAGCCATGATACATTCCCCCCTCCCACCAACCAGGGACTTTTGGAGACAATGGCAGGTATAAAGAAGTAATAATTTGCCCTTTGAAGCTATAGACTGGTGATTAATAAATATATAGATTCTAAAGTCTAAAACATTAGGCTGGTTTCAAAGTGGGTGAATGGATAGGATTTAGGTGTGTAAAGAGGAAAAGAATATTTCCTGACAATTTGTTTGTCTGTCTTGATTATAGTTTGCTCTTGACTTATCCTTATGTTTGCATGTTTCTCTACTAAGGTGTTCTGTGTTCCCATCTTCATGATAATTTCAACATTTTCCTTAGCACCCTTCCAACATTTAAGAATCCTTTCTCCCCCTGATTTACACATCACCGTCTCTTACTTGGATCATGGATTATTGACTCAATTTTACTTTCTTGTTTATTCCTAGATTAGTGCTGATAAGTTCTGTACTCAGCCACTAAAGTGATCTTTCTTGGATTTAAATTTGATCTTACCTGTCTCTGTTTTAAAAATCATCAGTAGTTCCTCATCTCTTTGGTAGAAACTTTGAGATATTAAGAGGGTATAAAGGCTCAGTCTTAGCTGGATCCTATTTTGTTGTTTTTTCCTTTGCTTATTCTAAACTTCCTGCTATGCTTTCATCCCCCTAATCTTGGCACTCATTTCCTCTGCCTGAAACTCTTCCCATTTTCTTGGATAACCTGGATTCTCCTGGAGTCTTACTGTCCCAACTTGAATTCCATTTTCTTTTATTCTTTTTCTTTTTTTCTGGTCCTGGGGCTTGAACTCAGAGCCTGGGCTCTGTCCCTGAGCCTCTTTTTGCTGAAGTCTAATGCTCTACCACTTGTGCCACAGTGCTACCTCCAGCTCTTTCTGTTTGTGTGGTACTGAGGAATCAAACCCAGGGCTTCATGCATGCAAGGTAAACACTCTACTACTAAGCCACATTCCCAGCCCTGAATTCCATTTTCTTTATATAATATCTGCTTCATACTCTCCATTCATTCTTCTGTAATGTGGTGCAAAGAACATTGAGAGTGGAGGCCAAGGTTTAACTTCTTATCTTTGCTAGGAGATCTTGTAAAAATTCTTGACCTCTTCCAGCCTGCATTATCTTTATCACACAAGTGTGATAATACCCACTTCTCTTATAAGCCCATTAAGAACATCCATTGACATACTGTGCACAAAAAAATTCTATAAGCATGTCAGCCAAAGATGTTTGCCATGACAACATTGGTGGTGACAACAAGAATGATCCACCCAAGGAAGCATTTAGGTTCACAGCTTGGGTGACCTTCCTGAACCATCCAGGCCAAACTAGTGCTTCCTATGCCTCTGTCCTGGATTGGCACTCAGCTTAAATTGCTTGTAAGTTTACTGAGTGGAAAGAGATGCTTGAACGCAGATCTGGTAAGAAGCTGGAAGCTAGTCCTAAATTCCTGAAGTGTAGTGATGCTGTCATGCTTCATATGATTCCAGCAAGCCTGTGTATGTGGAGAGCTTCTTTGACTATTCTCCTCTGGATCATCTTGCTGTTTGTAATAGGAGATAGTTGCTGTGTGTGGCATCAAAGCTGTGGACAAGAAGTCTGCTGGAGCTGGCAAGGTCACCAAGTCTGCCAAGAAAGCTCAGAAGGCCGAGTGAATATTATTATCCGTAGCACCTGTAGCTTCAGCTTAACCAGTGGTGGAAGAAAAGTGTCAGAAATGTTTGTCTTAATTGGACATTAACTGAAAGACTGGATAATGATAACAATGCATCAGAAAACCCTCAGAAGGAAAGGAAAAAAATTGTATAAGCACTCATATTCCATGCTCATTAAATTGTTATGAATACTTCTGCTGCCTTCACTCCTCTTCCTTCTTACCTTTCTTGTGAACCTCAGCAGTTTTGCTGGAATATTTTTCATGTGAGACTTTGTTTTTTTCAGGAGATGAAGATTTTTCTGAAGGGATAACAGAGCTGTTTTCCCAGCTGTACATCTCCTGCAAACCAGACAAACTTGCCAGGGTAAGTTATTACTTCTTGGTGATTTTGATTCATTTATTTGTGACACTTCAGTGAATTAAAAACTGAGATAGTAACCATTTACCATACGGAAGTAATAGCCTTGGGCAAAGCCTTGCTCTTTGTTGGTGACTTGGGAGCTATATGCATATCTAAGGTCAGAGAGGGGTAGGGAGGTTCTATATCCAGAGAAATATTTAATACAACATATATTCGGTTGCCTGCTCATGCACAGGACAAGGGATGCTTTTTCCTTTTATGCCTATCTTTCCCAGGCTCAGGAGACATTCTATAAACCAGTAAGCACCAGGCACACAATGCTTTCTGGACAGAGGGAGCTGATATAAGTCAGGATGTCCTGTTTGCTCCTAAGTCCTAGGGTAAGGAACGTAACACTTGATCTTGTTGCTTTTGTTATTAGATAATAAATTTTATTATGGAATGTCTTGTGTAGAAGAAAGACATTCCTCAAGGAACAAAGTAGCAGAATTGCACATTCCTGGCCGGCCTGTGCTAGCAAAGTTCTACCTTAAAAGAAGAAAAAAACACATAAAGAAATACATGTTTAAAATCTACTGAATGTAAGAAATAAAGAGTACAGTTTCCTGTGAATATATAATGTCAGGGAGTTTCCTGCTAACAGTAGCCTCTAAACTGGGATGATTTTTTATTCTTTATAGGGAAATAGTAATAACATTTATTATTATAACCACAATTCATTGACATTCAGTACATTTCCAGTATTGTAGAACCATCACCTTTATCGTATCCAAAACATATCCATCACCCTCAACAAAAATTTGGGGCCATTAAACCATTCAGCCCTCAATCCACAGTAGCCCTGAGTTATTTTCTGTATCTGTGAATTTTCTTACTCTTGGTACTTTATTGTTGTAGTCTGAATGTTTGGATTTCCATAATTTTCATATGGTACCACTTGATCTTTTATTCTTATCCCCCAATGCATGCATTCTCCATTAAGCCTTCTCAGAACAATCCTCAGGAACTTATCTTCTGCAGTTCAAGTGCATCTCTTCACTATTCAATCTAGTATTGTTTAAAAATAGTCAAATTTAGGAAAAGTTACAAAAAGAATATAAACTATTTCTGTGATTTTTATGCAAATTCAGTTGGTTAATATTTTCCTTCATTTGCTTAATCACTTATGCTTGCATGTATGTTCTCTTTGTGGACATACATTTGAGATTAAATTGTATATTTCGTAGTTCTCTATTCCTACATATTTTAATCTTGATCTCAGGACAAAAATGTCCCATTATTACATAGCCACAGTATAGTTATCAACTTCAGTAAATTAATCACAATGCCATATTTTTGCTTAATCTTTTGTCTATATTCCAGTTTTGCCAATTGGCTCAATTCTGTCCTTATCAATTTTTTTCTCTAAAAACAAATACATGATCATGAATTATATGTAGTTGTGTATACTTGATCTCTTTTAGTCTATAATAATTTATCAGCTTTTCCTTATCTTTATAACATCAATATTTTTGAACAACACAAGCACCTCCTTCCCTTTAGTAACTAGGATGACAGTATCAGTGACTGGCAACTGGCAAATGTAGAGTTCTTGAGGATAAAATGTGTTTTGTTTTGTTTTTTCCAAAGTATGAGGCTCATAGTAAAAAATCTTCAGTGTTGATGACCCCATTGAAACTAGCTTAGTATTCTAAATATACATGCAGATGTTCAGTAAGCAGACATGTTTCTCTATTTTTATTCCAGGTAATTTGCTAGGTGCTAGGGAAGTAATGATGAGAAGGACATAGAAAAATCACAAGAATCAAAGAAATCATGTTAATAAATATTTTTGAGGTCAATAATTGCATGTGGTCAATAATTCCCCATGTGGTCCCATGTGGCAATTCTTGGAAGGCAGTTTTCAAATAATCGAAATTTTTGTCATTGAGACATAGGATATAGCAGGGGCATTGGCCTGGTTGTCTGCACACTAAGGATGTAGGGAAAAGTGCACTGGAAGGTGTGGTACTGGGAATAATTTATTTTTAAATTTTTCTTTACGTTTTTTACCTTTTTTCTCCAGGCTAACAGGTTTCATACCTTGAGCCACAGCTTAATTACTCACTTTCTTTTTTCTTTGTTTCTTTTTGCCGGTCTTGGGGCTTGAACTCTTCTGCCTGGTCACTGTCCCTGAGCTTCTTTTTTTTGGGGGGGGGGGATCCGGTCTTGGGCCTGAACTCTGGGCCTGTGTGCTTTCCTTCAGCTCTTCAGCTCAAGGCTTGCACTCTACCACTTGAGCCACAGCATCACTTCTGGCTTTTTTTCCTACTTATGTGGTGCTGAGGAATTGAACCCAGGGCCTCAAGCATGCAAGGCAAGCGCTTTACCACTGAGACACTTTTCCAGTTCCCTTGTGAGATTCTTATGTCCAATTAACCACTCAAAACCCAGAAGTGATGCTATAGCACAAGTGGTAGAGCACAAGCCTTGAGTACAAGAGCCTCAGGGACAGCACACAGGTCCTGAGTTCAAACCCCACAACTGACAAAAAATACAGAAAGGAAAAGAGTACTACAAGAAGCCAAGATGACGATACAGAGTCTTGAAAGTTGAGAGCCAAGGTTCAAAGCCATCCTAGGCATGAAAATCCATGAGATGTTTTTCACCAATTAAGCAGCAATAGGTAGGAAGCAGTAGAGCTCTACCCTTGAGCAAAACTCCCCAAGTTCAAGCCCAGGAATAGCACAAATGAAAAGAATTCTCATGGACTTTTCTGCCCAAGCTGGATTCAAAACACAAATGCTCAGATTTCAGCCCTCTGAGCAGGTAGGATTATAGGTATGAACCATATTTTTTAAAATCTTGAATTGCCTCTAATATTTTTGCCCTCCTTTTCACTTAATTTTTTATTCCTTTTCTCTTTTTTGTAAGTTCATGTCATCTAGCTTATTATTTAGGCCTGGCCATTCTTTCTGAGGTTTTTGTTTTGAGTTTTATTGGTTGTTTTGGAGCTTGTTATAGTACTTTAACTCAAGGGCTGGTCATTGTTCCTAATTTTTTCTCAAGCGTAGTAGGCTTCCCACCTCAAGACACAGTTCAAATTTTGGCTCTTTACGCATTTGTCTTTCTTTCTGCATTTATTTTAGGTGCTGATCCTCTGGCTTGAACTTAGGACTTGGGCTTTTTTGCAGAGTTTTTGCCAAGTTTTTGTTGTTGTTGTTTTTGTTTTGTTTTGTTTTTTCTTTATTGCTAGTCCTAGGGCTTGAATATAGGGCCTTAACTTTTGCTAGTCATAAAATCAGGGCAGAGCCACTGTGTCTGAGGTTTTTCCCTTTCTTTCTCAAGACTAGCAGTCTCCATGGCTTGAGCCACAGATAAAGTTCTGGCTCTATTTATTTATTTATTCATTCATTCATTCATTTTTGGTGCTAGGGCTTAAACTCATGACATGGCCACTCTCCTGCTTGAAGTCAGAGCAGAGCCACTATGAATGAAGCATTTTTTGTATTGTTTTTCTCAAGACTAGCAGACTGTGACAGCTTGAGCCACAGCTTCATTGATGGCTTTGTTTATATAATGTTCTCCACCCTCCCCCCCCCCCGTTCCCCCCCACACACACAGGCAAAAGCTGTAAAGTTCATTTTTCGACATAATATCTTGTACATCTCATTGTTGCAATAGGTCCACCTGTATCCCTATTTAAAAAATTTGTTTTTCCCCTTCCCCTTCCCCTTCACAAATTATACCAACATCAAATACAGTGAAAACGGGGGAGTTATTTATTTTTTGGTTCCGGTCCTAGGGCTGGGACACAGGGAGTGGTGACTGTTTCCTAGACCTGAAATCAGGGCAAGATCACTGTGCAGGAGTCTCTCCCCTGTCCTGAGCAAGGCTGACAGGCTCTGAACCTTGAGATGCATCTCAACATCTGGCTTTGTAAAACAAATTTGGTAATTCATAGCTGATAAGTGTCTCATGGGGGAGCTGGGAAGGTGGCTCAGTGGTAAAATGCTTACCTTGAGCTGAAGAGCTAAGTGACAGCATCCAGAGCTAGAGCGGGCCCCATCACCCACAAAAAAGAAAAAATAAAAAGAAAGCTGGGTGCCAGTGGCTTACGCCTGTAATCCAAGCTACTCAGGAGGCTGAGATCTGAGGATTGCAGTTCAAAGCCAGCCTGGGAAGGAAAGTCCGTGAGACAATTATCTCCAATAAACCACCAAAAAACCAGAAGTGGTACTGTGGCTCAAGAGGTAAAGCACTAGACTTGAGTTGAAGAGCTGAGGGACAGTGTGTAGGCCGAGTTCACGCCCCATGACCAACCAAAAAAATAGATTCTCATGGGAAGACAGGGACATTACCCAGGCTCTAAAATCAGAGGATAGTGGTTCAAAGGCAGCCTGGGCAGGAAAGTTGTTGAGACTCTCATCTCCAATTAATCACCAAGTGTTTGGAAGTAGTATAGTTCTAGTCTTGTGCAAAACAGCACAAGTTCAGGCACCAGTACTGGCACACATGCCCAGGCTGACTATGAACTACAATCCTAAGATTTCAGCTTCTACAGTAGCTAGGATTATAGGCATGAGCTACTACTTAAAAATATTTCATTGACTTTTCTCTTTTTTTGCCATCTTCTCATTATTTTGTTCATTTCTCGTGTGTGTGTGTGTGTGTGTGTGTGTGTGTGTGTGTGTGTCCTGGTGTTGGTTCTAGAGCTTGAACTCTGGAGCCTAGCCACAGTCTCTGAATTTGTTTTTCTTTTATTTTTGATGCTGTTCCTAGGGCTTGAATTCTGGGCCTAGTCCCTGTCCCTGAGTCATTCTTTTGTTGTTGTTGGTGATGGTCCTAGGGCTTGAACATAGGGCCTGATAACTTCCTGGGTTTGAAAGCAGGGCAGGGCCACTGTGTATGAGGGTTTTTGTTGTTTGTTTTCCCTAAAAGGAAGCAGTCTCTGTGGCTTGAGCCACACAGATCAACTTCTCGCTTCTTTTACTTTTTGGCAGTTCATGGAAGATAAAATTCTCATAGAAGATAAGAAGCTGAGGGTACTATATCAGCACCTGAAATCTGAGGATTGAGGTTGAAAGCCCAGGCAGGTAAGTCCGTAAGATATATCTCCATTTAATCCCCTAAAGAGAAAAAGTGGTAGAGTGCTACCTTTAAGAAACATATTTCTATTTCAAGCTCTGGCTTCAAGACCCAGGACTCATACACATTCACAAATCCCTAATGGACTTTTCTGCCTAGTTTGCCTTGGAACCGAGATCTTCAAGTTCTGTCTTTTGTGTAGCTTGAGCTCCAGGTGTAAGCCACCAATTCTCTGCTCATTTTAAGATTTGGAATTGGCGCTTTGTGCTCATCTTCCATTCTGATTTTATTTATGTATTTGTATTTAATTAATTAATTATTAGTTGTCCTACCCTATGTATCTGGGCCTGGTCACTTATTTTGCTTTTTTGCTCAAGGCTGTTGCTTTACCACTTGAGCCACAGCTCTACTTCTGGCTTTTTGCTGGTTAGTTGGAGATCAGAGCTTCATGGAATTTCCTGCCCAGGTGGGCTTTTAACCACCATCCTGAGATTTCATGCTTCTAACTGGGATTACATGTCAGCCACCAAAAAATGCCTGACTCACTCAATTTTAATATTCTTAATAGGGTCTTATACTTTTTTAATTCACATTATAATGATGATGTCGATGATGATGATGATGATGATGATGATGATGATGATGATGATGATGATGATGATGTGCAGGTCATGGGCTTGAAATCAGGGCATGTGTGCTGTGCTGTCCATGATCTTCAGCTCAAGGTCTGGAATGTTGTCTATTTCTTTTTGCTTCTTTCTTGGTGGTTAATTTGAGAGAATTGTCTCATGGAAAAGCTTGGCACTACTCAAGAGGTTGAAATCTGAGGATTGTGGTTTCAAGCCAGTCCTGGCAAGAAGTCCAAAACACTCTTTCCTTTTTCTTCTAAGTTTTTGTTATAATGAGAAAGATGGGGTGCAGTGGAGTTGCAGTTTCATTAGCAGGTAAAAAGGGTGTTTGTTTTTGAGCAATGGCCTCCCAAAATACACTGCCTCCTGGCTAGGGATGGTGAACTGATGGTTATAATGCCTTCTGTCTTCCTTCTGTGACCTATTGCCCTGGTAACAGATTGTTTACAAAGATGTGATCCTGACTCCTGAGCAACAGGAAAAGGCACAATATCATTCCTGGGTTGGGATGAAAACCAAGTGGATCCCGCCATTTGGTGTGCTGCCTTGCTCTGGGGGGCAGGATGATAGTGCACCCTTCTATGAAGAAAGAAAATAACTTGAACAATTCTGTCCTCTTTGTTCATTTCTGACAGATGAGGGCTGTGAGACACATTCATGGAATCATCTAGGGGACTTGTCCAGGATCTCCATTGTGTCTGGGAAGGAAGGGCCCCAAGTTTTGCTGCAGAGAGATGCATCCTGCAGTGCCATGGCCCTGGTTTGCTCCAGTGCCAGTGATTACCCAGATCAGGAAATGTCACCTGTTGCAGGTAAAATAGCTCTCAGAACATTTGTCCTGATGACCATGGAAGCCCATGCCTAGGCCAGTGTAAGCAATGGTGACACAGTGGTGCTCGTGTGGCTGGGAGTATGGAAGTAGCACAGGTGTGGATGAGAGGTGTTGGGTAGCACACATGGTAGATGCCTTCTGCTCTGCCCACCACATGACTAAAGGTAATGCTGGATTCTGTCTGAAATTAACTAGGGTCTGGGGCACTGAACATTTTCTGAGATGCCAAAGCTCCCATGGGGACACAGGTTGAGGTAGACTAGGTGAAAGGGAGTGAAGGAAACCTGCAGAAAATAAGGAAGTTTTGATTCTTTTTAAAAGTTCTTTAATGGTTAATTTTTAATCAAAATGGGAAATAAATGGAAAAAGTGATTCTAGATCTCAATTTCCTGAATAGCTAACATTCCAGGTGTGACACTAGTACCCATCTCACTCTTTTTTATCTATTGAGTTTATTAGGTTCTAGACACTGTAGCAAGTAGAAAAGAAAAACTTTGTTTTGAAGTTCTATGCTTTAGTGTGTGGGGGTGGGGGAGGGTGGAGAATGTATAAATATGTTTGAATATATGATGGAAAAATAGATTGAGAGATGTGCTAGGGAGGAGTGTTGGCAATTTACAGTGAGGTATGATTTCAGAAAAGCGTCATGTGGTAAAGTGACTTAGGAGATCAAGGCAACTCACCCAGGCCCCAGAATCAGGTAGGGTCATGAGCTCAAAGTTGAGGGTGTCTGGCCTGTCTTAGAGTCAGTAAACCAGTGTGGCTACATCACAATCAGTGTGTGGAGTAGAGGATATGCTTGCTGTAGGACAGGCAGTGGGCAGCTTGTGCAGAGCAATGAGTTACAAGTGTGGTCTCCACCCAGAAGCAGTGATCTCATCCAGGAACTTTAGCAGGTCCAGCCCAGACCTGTTTAGTCAGGGGCTAGGGTCCAGTGTTGCCTGCTTCAAAGAAGCCCTCTAGATGTATTTGAGAACCACTAGCCAAGATAAGTTCCCTTAGACTATGGTAGAGACTTTGGATTTTATTCTGAAACAGAAGCTCTTGAAGGTTGGGAGTGAGAGAGTACAGGATTTAATTTAAGAAATATACAAAGTGGGTGCCAGTGGCTCATACCTCTATTCCTAGATACTCATGAGGTTGAGGTCTGAGAATCCTGGTACAAAGCTATTCTGGACAAGAATGTCTGAGACACTTAACTTGAAGTGGAGATATGGCTCAAGGGGCAAAGTGTTGGTTTTGAGAAAACAAGCTCAACAAATTCAAAGCCCTGGCTCTAAGTTCAAGCCCAAGTACCAGCACAAAACACACAGGCCAGGCAATGGTGGCTCACACCTGTAATCCTACTGACTCTGGTGGGTGTGTTCTGAGGATGGTAGTTTGAAACTAGCCCTGGCAGGAAAATCCATGAGATCTAATCTCCAAATACCCACTGGAAACAGCTAGAAGTGGGGCTATGGCTCAAATAGTAGAACACCAGCCTTGAGCAAAAGCTCAGCCACATTATGCAGGGCCTTGAGTTCAAGCCCCAGTACTGACACTGACAAAAACATAAGAACATATACACACACACAAACACCAACACAAGCAGTGATGGTCACTCATGGGAAGGAAGCACAGGAGCCCAGTGGGTCCCCTCTCAATTCTCAGGGCCCTCTTGTCCTCTGGAGACCCCCCAGTTTTTCTTCCAGCATAATAATTATTATTACAAAATATTAGAATTATAAATATAATTACTATATTAATGCTATAAGTGCAATGATATAAAACATTTTTATAAAATGTATTAATATGTTACATATTATATTCTATAACATACATACATTATATATTATATAATATCTAGTAAATATACAAATAAATATAAATGTTATATATAATAGATAAAATATACATGCTACAATAGTAAATGAAATATAATGATGTAAGTATAAAAATATTATAAATATACTTATTATTATACTAATTATTCTTCAGGAATCACAATGTGGCTTAGTGGTAGCGTGTTTGCCTGGCATACATGAAGACCTGGGTTTGGTTCCTCAGTAAACAGCAAAAGCAGGATGTGGCGCTGTGTCTTAAGTAATAGAATGCTAATCTTGAGCAGAGACAAGCTCAGAGACAGTGCCCAAGCCCTGGGTTCAAACCCTAGGACTGTCAAAAAAAGAACAATATAGTAATTCTTCTACCTGCTGGAGCCCTGTAAAACCAGACACACTCAATCAACTGGGACCTTGAATTTGAGTTCCACAAACATCAAAGATGATTTTTATTCTAGTCAGTCCTGGGGCTTGAAGTCAAGGCCTAGGCACTGTCCTGGAGCTCTTCTGCTCAAGTCTCATGTTCTACCACTGTAAGCCACAGCACCACTCCAGTTTTCTGGTGGTTAGCTTAAGATTAATGTCATGGACTTTCCTGCCCCGGCTAGTTTTGAACTGAGATCCTCAGATCTCAGCCTCCTGAGTAGCTTCAATTACAGGGGTGAGCCACTGGCTCCAGCTCACAAACACAGTCTTAGCTTCCAGGTCAGTGCCCTGGGCCCCTCCAGGCTAGCTGGTCCTCTTCTTCCCCAGCTTATTGGTGCTGGCAGCAGGTGAACAGGGCAGCGGAAGAGAAGGTGGTTCCTAGTTAACTGGGGGATCCTTTCTGTGTACTGCATGTCCTGCATTAAAAACCCAAACCCCCAGAGACACAAGTTCATTCTTTCAAGGTGGACAATCACCCAGTTCAGAAATTTAGGGGCACCCCTTAAAATCAACCTCTACTCTGATCAGGAGCCCGAAGTGACTGTACCCCTTTTTCCCAGGTTTAAGTTTTTCATTCTCGTTTTCACTATTAGAGAGTGTGTGTGTGTGTGTGTGTGTGTGTGTGCGTGTGTCTGTGTGTGTCTGTGTGTCTGTGTGTCTGTGTGTCTGTGTCTGTGTCTATGTGTGTTTTAGTTAGGTAGTTGTACAGAGATGCGGCCATGCAGCAGAGCAGTTCCTGGGTGCAGTGCCTTTTGAACCATGTCTCCCATTTCACAATTCTCACCACCCCTGACCTCAGTTTTCTTAATCTTTAGATTATGTAGTGAATGTTTGGAATTCAGAACAAGCAATTCGGGGCTGGGAAGGTGGCTCATTGGAAGACTGCTTGCCTCACTCACATGAGGCCCTGGGTTCAATTCCTCAGCACCATATAAGCAGAAAAAAGCCAGGAGTGGTGCTTTGGCTTAAGTGGGAGGGCACTAGCCTTGAGCTGAGGAGCTGAGGGACAGCACCCAGGCCCAGAGTTCAAGGCCCATGACCAAAACAAAACAAAACAAAAAAATCAAAACCAAAAACCAAGCAATTCATGTCTACAGTGCATCTTGATCTGTGTCATCCCTTCAATATCTTCCCCCTGCTTCCCCAACCATTCCCTTATTTTTGCGGGTCCTGTCAAATCCTTAGGAGCCAAAGTGGAACCAGCCGGGTGTCCTACATAGGGATTCATAACAGAGGAGAGAGGAGGAAAAAAAGCAGTATGATGCACATGAAAGTTTGCCTTTATAATTTCACAGTGCATTGCTATTTCCTACTCAGATATAATAGTGTAAGCTTATAATGATACCCCAATGTTATCAACAAAAGGCTTCTGTCCAGGGTGATATCACAGAAGGTAGCACTGACATTCATTTGAAAAGTATATCCACTAAAATATTCAAATGGAAGGGAGTCTTCTTACCATAGATATATAAATGAGCTCAAAAAACAAAACACTTAACAAAATGTCTATTGATGTCAGTTAAAATGTTAGTGCAATTTTATTTAGTGTGAACTGTGTTTATGAATGTTTAGATTGCAAATGGGAGTATTTTATTTCTGCCCACTTTCTCAGATCTCAGGAGGTTCATAAATAAAACAAATTTCTTTCTCCATTATTTTGTGATTACCACTTTCAAATGGCTCCCTGCCCATAGATTCTAATATTTGTGTCACAATGATTGGTAAAGACTTGAGCCTCTCCGTTGATTATAATGACTCCCATTACATTCTGAAAGAGATAGTATATTAACTTCATCTTCAGACAGAGAGGTAAATTGATGCCAGCATGCTCAACGATTTTATGAAAGTTCATGCCATCGGTATCCACCATCTTTGGCAGTGATGCATCAAATATTTATTTATTGATTGATTGATTGATTTTATGGTCCAGTCGTGGTGCCTGAACTCTTTGCCTGGGCGCTATCCCTCAGCTCTTCAGCTCAAGGCTAGCACTCTACCACTTGAGCCACAGCGCCACTTCCGGCTTTTTGCTTTTTGCTTATGTGGTGCTGAGGAATCAAACCCAGGGCCTCAATCATGCAAGGCAAGTGCTCTAACACTGAGCCACCTTCCCAGCCCTGCATCAACTATTTAATGAAGGAAAACTTGGAGCCAAGCTCTGTTTTAATGTCTAGGAATGGCCTGGAATTAAAATGTATAAAAACTTCATTTTCATAGAGCTGATGTTCTAGATGAGGATACTAACTGACAAAGAAACAGTTAAAAAATCCAAACAGGCTTGGAAGGTGGCTCAGTGGTAGAGTGCTTGAGACCCTGGGTTCGATTCCTCAGCATCACATCAGGAGAAAAAGTGGGAAGTGGCACTGTGGCTCAAGTGGTAGAGTGCTAGCCTTGAGCTGAAGAGCTGAGGGAGAGTGCTCAGGCCCATATTTCGTGCCCCATGACCCCCCCCAATCCAAACAGTGGCAAACACTATGAAACAAAAGAAAATGGAGAAATGGAGTTATTTAAGTTCTGCCTCAACCACAACCTTGGGTGCAGCTACCTTAAGATGATCAAAAGAGGCTTCCTGGAGGAAGTGGCGCTGTAGCTCAAGTGGTAGAGTGCTCGCCTTGAGTTGAAGAGCTGAGGGACAATGCCCAGGCCCAGAGTTCAAGCCCCACGACCGACAAAATAAAAACTATATAAAAGAGGCTTCCTGGAAATGGTGACTAATGAATTAAGGTGTGAGTTCCGCAAACAAGTCATGAAGGAAAGAGTTGGGGAAAGATGATTTTGGGCAGAGGGGAACACTTGGAGCAAAGGTTGTGAGGTGGGAGACTTGGTGTTTTTGAGGAACATCAAGGTTGCGTGTCACTGGAATGAAATGAGTGAAGAGGGATGGTGGCAGATGCATATGACCCAGAGAAGAGTCTGGTCACATAGGGTCATATAAGCAAGGGCAATCAATGTGGGTTTCTTCTAGAACTTTCCACTGTGGATAATAGCAGGAGGTATCACTATGTGATATGTGCTTTTCAAGGTTCACCATGGTGGCAATGTGGAGAATAAATGATGAGTGAAAGCCAGGAGCCCTGTGTGGCCATTGTTTAGTACAGGTCAGTGTAGATTAGAATGTCAACAATAGAGTAAAAGTAGTAGATGAAGTAGTGTTTGTTGTTTATTGTTTTTCTTTTTCTTTTTGCTGGTACTGGGGCTTGAATTCAAAGCCTAGCAATCTCACTTAGTTTTTCACTCTAGTAATGCTGAACATGTGAGTGACAGCTGGACTCTTGGCCATTTTGGTGGTTAAGTGGAGATAAGAGTTTCACTGACTATGCTGTAGGGGTTGGCTTTGAACTGTGACCTTAAGATTTCAGCCTTCCAAGTATCTAAGGTTACACGTGTGAGCCACTAGTGCCCAGCTTGTGGAAATGGTTTTGTAAAATGAGACATTAGAACTTGCTCCAAAGATGATGTAGGCTTTTGGCTGAAGCAAATAATAAGATAGATGGTAGAACTATTACAATGAGAAGATGGTAGGAAGAGAAATGTTCTAGCAAGCAGGGAAAGGAATCTCAAATTCTGTTTTAGGCAAATAATTTTGCTTCACCATTGAGAGATAGCCTGGCTAACTGGAGCTGTCTAGTAGACAGGCCTTTAAGTCCCCAAGCCTGGGAAAGAGCATTTTGAGTTAGAAATTGCATTTGGTGATTACCAGGGGGAATGGATCATTTAAAGCCTGGAAAGTGTGGAATATCACCAAAGGAGGAAAAAGAAGCAAGCATACTGCCCAAACTTTGTTCTTAGTCTCCACATTAATCACTAGGTGTGGTCAAATACTACAGTCACTGAAACTAGCTACAACTATTGTATTATTTTTTTTTAGGTGTGCCATTCCTGAGGCTTGAACCCAGGGCCTAGGTACTGTGCCTACATGGAAGATTCCTGACTTCCATGATCAGACTTACTGTTTTCCTTCTGACTTTCCTGCCTCAGTCATCTTTCCATGGCTTACAGCCAAGGAGCTTGTCTTGGATGTAAGTGTAAGCCAGTTATCAACAAACCACAGGGTATGTTCAGAAGCAGCCATCTAGGATCTGCTGACTTTGCCCTGGGTCTGCACGCTCCATCCCTGGTCCATAGCAAAGGAACCACAAATGCATAAGTTGATGAACCAATGCTAAAGTGGATGGTTGTGGCTGGGCATGGTTTGGATGTACTGATGAAGCCACTCTAAGGTGGCTTAGGCATCACTGTTGGACCAGGTTTGTTAGATTTTAGAATACATGTTTCAATACATGTTCTAGTCAAGACTGCATACCTTTGTCTCTCCCAATCATCTCACATCCCAAGCAGGGCACACCCCCAAGTTCTCATCTCATTACCCAGTTAAGACTGCTTTGCCCATTTTCTGTGCATAGATTCATTTTTCTGAGTAATTCCTTCTTTATTTTATTTATAACACTTAGTACTAAACCACTGGCATTTAATGATTCAGTCTCTCATCATTCTCTGAGAATTTCTTTTATTCTATGGATCTATGAAATCCTTTGGGGCAAAATCTGTGACTTAAAACCATGGCCCCACCCTACACCATAGGACATTGAACATTAATAAGCCCTGAAGCAAGGCCTGTTGTTTTAGAGGTCATCTTTTTAGGAAATCCTTTTCCCAACTCTAATTAAATTAGGGTTTTTAAAATTTAAGTTTGAAACACATTTCACCCTCTAGGTAACTATTTTGATTGCATTGGTCTGTTACAGGCTATAAGTCCCTCTCTGCTCCTGGTGATATACAAGGTTTCTACTTAACATGTGAAAAATGGAATGCATAAAAAGATCAGTGAAGGCTGGGAATGTGGCTTAGTGGTAGAGTGCTTTCCTAGCATGCATGAAGTGTGACATAAACAGAAAAAGCCAGAAGTAGTGATGGGTTTAAGTTGCAGAATTCTACCTTTGAGCAAAAAAGCTTAGTGGCAGTTCCCAGGCTGAGTTCAAGCCCCACAACTGGCAAAAAATATCAGTGGAGATGGGCTGTGAATGCAGTGGCCTCATGAACAATTATCTGTGTGGTTGTGGTTTTCAAAAGAGCAATAAAATTCACAGTGCAAATTACAGCACACCAGGTCATTCTTTCCAATCTGCATCCCTTCTTCTTGGGAACAAACTCTTCCCTGCAGCATGGGTCTTCCATGGACAGGAGGCCTCATGAAGGCTGATTTATCCTTACCGAGTATGCTTGAATCCTTTGGTTTGCACATCTTAGCTCCACAGAAAGCACCGTTCCCAAATGTTAGGGAGAATAAGCAAGTTGGCAGTAGCCAAGCTGGGCTAGGCAGATGGGGTAATGTGAATTTACACATATATACTTTGCCGAGTCCATAGGTTTCAGAGAAAGCATGAAAACTCAAAAACATTTGGAATTTAAGGGGCTTTGAAGAGGCTTAATTCCTTAATGAAAATTAGCATCATTGTTTCTTAGCTATGAATGACTTCAGGAAAAAAAAACTAAAAATGATATTATTTGAAACTGGGTACTAATGGCTCATACCTCTAATCCTAGTGACACAGGAAGCTGAGATCTGAGGAGTGTGGTTCAAAGCCAGCCTAGATAGGAAAATCCATGAGACTCTTATCTCTGGTTAACTATCAAAAAGCCAGAATTGAAGTTGTTGTTCAAATGATAGGCCATCATATTTGAGAAAAAAAAGAACTAAGCCAATGATACCCCATCCTGACCCTGAGTTCAAAACCCACCAGGAAGGAGAGAGAGAGAGAGAAAGAGAGAGAAAGAAAAAAAGAAGAGGGCAGAGAGAGAGAGAAAGGTAGAGAGAGTGAGGCAGTGATGGGGGGAAGTAATAATAATAGAAATGTAATGACAACAAATCTAAAGAATGTGGCAAAGCCTTTAATAAGTTCTTGAAAAACAAGGGATAGGAGCTCTGCACAAGTAATGGCTGAGGAAGCTTTATTGAAGTAGGATGCCTAAACTGGGCACCTAAGACTCATACCTGAAATCCTAGCTACATAGGAGGTTTATGGTACAAATCCAGCCTGGGCAGGAAAGTCTGTGAGATTTTTACCTCCTTTTTTTCTTTCCAGTCCTGGGGCTTGAACTCTGGGCCTGGGCAATGTCCCTGAGCATTTTTTGCTCAAGGTTAGCACCCTACCACTTGAACCACAGCACCACTTCCAGCTTTTTCTGTTTATGTGGTACTGAGGAATCAAACCTGGGCCTTCATAAGCATTAAATTCTGGAAGTAGAACTGTGGCTCAAGTGGTAGAGCACAAAAGCTCAGGGATAGCACCCAAGAAAGAGATGGAGCACTAGGACTGGCAACAAAAAGAAAATATGAGCTATTTACTTTGTGCCACATCAAGTATTTTGGACTATTTAAAGTATCAAAAGATAGTTCTACTTAAGAAATCATGGCTTAAATGTCTGGTGTGTGTGTGTGTGTGTGTGTGTGTGTGTGTGTGTGTGTGTGTGTGTGTGTGTGTGTGTGTGTGTGTGTGTGTGTGTGTCTGTGTCTGTGTGTGTGTGTCTGTGTGTGTGTGTGTGGTACAGAGAGAGGAGAAAGCATGGAAAGCCAAGAGAGTTCTAAATCTAAGATTTCAGAGGCCATCTTTCAGAGAAAGCCTGCAGAACTGGGAGTAAACTAGATCCAATGCTGTGCTTTGGTCAACTAGTTGTAAGAAAGCCCCAACTGGCCACTGGTGTGGATTGCAGGAAAGAGGATAAGGCAGTAAGAATAGAATTAAAGGGGTCTGAGCCACTCACACAAATTCCAGGTATCATTTCCTGGTTATATGTAGGCCCAACCTTTGATCTTCAGTAAAACCAGGAATTCACAAAAGTGAAAACTTGTAAGAAATAACTGAAATAAATAAATGACTAGAGGTGTTCAGCAGCAAATTTTGGCAAGCAGAACACATGTGAACAGAGCAAAATGGAAATGATCAACTCTGACAAGTGGTGGGGGGGAGCACAGAGAGACTCATGCACAGAGCTAGGCTCTGAGTTCAAGGCCCACGACACAAAAAGGAAGGAGTAATGATCAAAACTTTTCCAATTTTGATTTCTAGCATGAGCCTATATATTCAAGCATTTAGCAGCCCAATAGACTTCAAGTAGAACAAACTGTGATCACTTAACACATTGTAATTAAACCATCAAAGATAGAGAACCTCCAAAATCACACAATTCATCACACACAAGACTTCTTCAATGAGATTATGAACAATTCCACGTAAGAAATCAAGGATGTCAACGCACAACAAGTGCAGCAAATTTACAATGCTAAAAGCTAGACTACACAGAGAAATGAATGAGGTCTTATCTCCAGTAAGCAGCAAAATGCCGAGCTGGAGGTTTGCTTCAAGTGACAGAGTACTATGGAAACCCAGAAAGCCAAACAAAGCTAGGTATTCGTTGGTGGCTCATTCCTGCTATTCTAGATAGTCAGAAGCCTGAGATCTGAGGATCACAATTCAAAGCCACCTTGGGCAGGGAAATCTATGAGACTCTTCTTGCCTATTAACCACAACACCAAAGAATAAAAGCCAAAGTAGAGCTGTGGCTTTACCTTGGGTAAAAGTCTCAGGGACTGGAACTAGGCCATGATATCAAGCCTAGAACTAGCACCTAAAGAAAGAAAGAGAAAAGGAGAGAAAGAAAACAAAAACAAAACAGAAAGCCACACAAGAGCACAGATCTATAACTTCAAGCCCCAGCATGCATGTGTAGGTACACACACACACACACACACACACACCCCAAGATTGAAATACAAGCAGTAATGAGGTTATGTTGAGTAAATCTTTGATGTCCTGAAATCATGAATATAAATGACAACTAGATACCAATTGATATAGATATAGATAGATAAACTCTATAGATTATCTATCTGCTAAAGATAACAGATCTATCTATATCTGTAACAGATTATCTGTAGAAATTTTATCTCTCTCTCTCTCTCTCTCTCTCTATCTATCTCTCTATCTATCTATCTATCTATCTATCTATCTATCTATCTATCTATCTATCTATCTATCTATCTATCTATCTATCTATCTATCTATCTATCTATCTGGCTATCTGTCTACATAGAGAGTGCGAGACAGAGAGAAAACAATCTTGGGGCTTGAACTCAGGCCCTGGACACTGTCCCTGAGCATCTCTAACTCACGGCTAGCACTCTACCACTTGAGCCACAGCCCCAATTCTGGCTTTTTCTTTTTAGGTGGTACTGAAAAACTGAACACAAGGCTTCATGCCTGCTAGGCAAGCACTCTAACACTAAGCCCCATTCCTAGCCCCTAGTTAAAGGTTTTTAAACAGAAGTACTAGAGTTCAAACTGAGAGCCTCTAGCTACTAACTAGATCCCTCTTCCTCTGCAGGGGATCTTGTACTTGAGCTGACTCCCCTAGCCCCTACCCTTCATCACTTTTGATTACAAAGCAATTGATGAGGACCTAATAGGAAATGTTGATGTTTTCTTTTACCTCATCGATGGTAGTGACTACTGGTAACTCCTACCAGAAGTGGATTTTGACCATGAGTTGCTCCTATTTTCACCACCAAGTTAAGTGAAAGAGAATGGAGAGATGCCCTGTGACCCAGTGATCCTAGTGCAGGGAATCCTGAATAAAAGGAAAGAATTGTGCATACAAATGTGGTAAATTCACAAAAGGAAGAGAAAAGCATCCTGTACCTGGCTTTACCTCCTGATTCCCCCTTCACCTCCATGGTTGAATCTTACTTGGCCATATTTGCAACAATGTATCCTTCTTAGCAGTACTTCCTGTGCCTCAGTCACAGGTTTCAAGTTGCTTTTATTTTCAGGGTTTGTTTTGTGACTTCATCTTTTCGTATGGCCTTTTAATTTATTTTTTGTATTTTTTTGTCCATCATGGGGCCTGAATTCTGGGCCTGGGCACTGTCTCTGAACTCTTCAGTTCAAGACTAGCTAGCACTCTACCACTTGAGCCACAGTGCCATTTCTGGTTTTTTTCTGCTTATGCGGTAGAGAGTAGCCTTGAGGAAGTAAGCCCAGATACAGCACCCAGGACTTGGTTTCAAGCCCCAAGACTGGGACACACACATACACACACACACACACACACACACACACACACACACACACACACACACACACACACACACACAAGCTACCTACCTTTATGTACGAAAGATACTTAGGTTCTGTGCTCTCTTAAAATGTTTCTAATCATGTACAGTTGTGTAAGTATCTCTCATTTTAAATGATCATTCTTCCCTTCTGTTTAAAAATGAAATTATGAGAGCCTGGTATCCATGGCTCACACTTGTAATCCTAGCTATTCAGGAGGCTGAGATCTGAGAATCACAGGTCATTGCCAGCCCAGGCACAAAAGCCCGTGAGCCTCTTATCTCCAATAAACCACCAGAAAACCAGAAGTGTGCTATAGCTCAAGTGGTAGAGCACTCGCCTGGACTGAAGAGCTCAGGGACAGCACCCAGGCCCAGAGTTTAAGCCCCATGACCAAAAAAAATAAAAAGAAAAATTATCAGAAAAAATATTTTTGTAAAGCAGATATTTTCTAAGGCCAAAAAAACCTTCAGAATTTCTGGTCCATAAAATGTTATGTGCATGGTCTTTCTGTAACTCTCCAATGTATATTCCTATATTTTTAGGGGAAGTTTATATATAGCTTTTACTGTACTACTCAGAAGTGATTTATGCTCAAATATCTAGCACCCTTGAATATGCAGTCCCATGACTTTGCAGGAAAAGAATGGAAAGAGATGGAAACCCATGACAGGAATGAAAGGGAGTAAGGCAGTTTGCACTTCTTACTCACTGTGCTCTCAACAGCAGGGGAGAAGGTGGAGAGGATATCAAATGGCACAGATACTGGTAAGGAGTTTTCATTCGCTTTGGCAGTGGTTTCTCCTACAAAAGGGAGATGTATAAGCACAAAAGAAAGGTTCATTGACATTTTTGCTTTATTATTATGTGATTTATTTTTTAAAAATTGAGCCATTTTTGCCTACAAACACAAAATACTTTAGGATGAAGGCTAATAAGATAAGCAGTCTTAAATTTTCATTTCATTTCAAATATAAAAGTATTGATCTAGTCAGGTGCTGGTGGCTCACGCTTGTAATCCAAGCTGCTCAGGAGACTGAGATCTGATGATCTAGATTCAAAGCCAGCCCAGGCAGGAAACTCCATGAGACTCTTATCTCCAATAATCGACCAGAAAACTGGAAGTGGTGCTGTGGATCAAGTGGTAGAGCACTCGCCTTAAGCTGAAGAGCTGAGGGACAGTGTCGAGGTCCAGAGTACAAGCCCCATTACTAGATAGATAGATAGATAGATAGATAGATAGATAGATAGATAGATAGATAGATAGATAGATAGATAGATAGATAGATAGATCTAGCTGGGCACTTGTGGCTTAAGCCTGTAATCATAGTTAATCAAAAGGCTGACATTGGAGATTTGCAGTTCGAAAGCCAGACCAGGCAGAAAAGTCCATGAGACTCCTGTCTCGAATAAACTACTCAGAAAAAGCTGGAAGTGGTACAGTGGCTTAAGTGGAAGAGCTCTAGCCTTGAGTACAAAAAGGGTCATGGATGGTGCCAGGTCCTGAGTTCAAGCCACAGAACTAGCAAAATAAAAAGTATGGATCTACACAAGAGTAGAGTAAAAAGTTTCAGTGACATGACCTTCTAAACAAGAGGAAACTATAGTCAGAAACAGATCAATTGCTGGCAAGGGCTGAGAACAGACACAAAGGTGTGGCTACAAACTGGCATGAAGGAACACCCTCAGGTAAGCCTCATACATACAGAAACTATTCTTTTTTTGCGGGGGGGTCCGGTCGTGGGGCCTGAACACTGGGCCTGGGCACTGTCCCTCAGATCTTCAGCCCAAGGCTAGCGCTCTAACACTTGAGCCACAGCACCACTTCTGGCTTTTTTCTTTTTGCTTATGTGGTGCTGAGGAATTGAACCCAGGCCCTCATGCATGCAAGGCAAGCGCTCTACCACTGAGACACCTTCCCAGCCCAGGAACTATTCTTTATTTGTGTATTACAATATACTGTGATTATGTAGTATAAATATAACTATGATTCTATAGTATAAACATAAATATTATTTCTCAATACAGTGTCATATTGCAAAAGAAACAGTATACAAATTGTAGCTCAACTTTGTCCTAGAAGACTATCCTGATTCTTAGTAAGGGAATCAATATACATTACAAAAATGAATATGTTTCAAAAATAATTGTTCTGTTTTGCCTTTAGACATCTCTTGCTAGATCAACAAGTACATCAAGTAATTTAACTATATTATATCAAATACTGTATTATGGAGAGAACTTTTGCTTTCCAGTAAAGTAAATAAGCTTGTATTACACTTGCCTTCCTACACAGCAACTGGAAAACCAGACAAAATAGAAGAAAGAACTATTTTCAGACTGGAGAAAAGACAGAACAAGACTTTGGTCCAGGAGAAAAGAAAAACAAAGTGAACCCTACAGTTGTGCTTTCTGCCTAGAGAAAAGTTCCAAACCACAACACACAGAGGAGAACCTAAAGCCAACAGAACTCTCACAGGCAAAATAAGTCAGGGATAATGTCTGGAGTCAGGGAAGGCTGAAGCAGCTACCACATGAAAGTCAGAAAACTTCAGAAGATGCAGCTATGTAAGTAAAATGTTCCAAGAATCTACAGATGTGCCCATGTGACTTTATCTGAATAATACCCTGTTCAAGCACTAGGTAATTCCACAAAGCTGGAAGAGGAACTACCTGAGTAGTAAGTGACACAATCCCCAAAGCTCAAGCTATGCTGAAACATCAGGTTTCTAGGCAACCAAAGTGAACAGACTTCATTGAACACCTGAGGGCTAAGAGTGAATTCCGAAAAATTAGGGCTCAGCAGTAAAGATAAACTAGTCTTTAAGAATGAAGGTTACAATAGACTCACTATAAATAAGCCGAACAGAAAGAGGGAGGGGTGACATTGACCAAAAAGAAATGTACTCTTTACCCGACTTATGAAACTGTAACCCGTATCTTTATAATAACAATTAAAAAAAATTAAGTATGAATCTGAACTATGTATATCATAACTAACTGCCAATTAATGGAAAGTAGAACTGGGCCATTGGTGGCTCATGACTGTGTTCCTAGCTATTCAGGGGACGGAGATCTAAAAATCACAATGGAAGGAAAGCCAGGGCAGAAAAGTTTGTGAGGCTCTTATCACCATTTATTTATCCAGCAAAAATCAGAGGTATGGGTCAATTGCCAGCTTTGGGAGAAAGGTGGCAAGGTAGACTTTTAAGCCCTGAGTTCAAGCCCCAGTTCCAGAACACACACAATGAGAGAGAGAGAGAGAGAGAGAGAGAGAGAGAGAGAGAGAGAGAGAGAGAGAGAGAGAGAGAGAGAGAGAGAGAGAGAGAGAGAGAGAGAGAGAGAGAGAGAGAGAGAGAAATAGAGAGAGAGAGAGATTGAGGAATAAACCGAAGGAAAAAAAGTAAAAGAAAAAAGAAATAACTTCATACAGTACATTTAAAACAACAAAACCCTCTTGTTCTCATACCTTGGAGTTCATTTCAATCTTATTCATAGCTATTTAACTATAGGACTAACAAATGAGGGAAACCATGGGACCTATTCTTTGGGTATGGCTTACTTCACTTAATGTGATTTTTTCCCAAGTCTTTCCATTTTTTTTTTTTACAAAAGGGCATGTGTCATTCTTTCTGATGGAACCATTGAATTCCATTGTGTATGTGTGCGTGCGTGCGTGCGTGTGTGCACGCCCGTGCACGCACATATATATATATATATATATGTATATATATATATATGTATATATATATATATATATATATATATATCACATTTTCTTGGTCTACTCATCTACTGAGAAGCATCTGGGTTGTTTCCATATCTTAGCTATGGTAAACAATGCTGCCATGAAAATGGATGTACTGTTAGCTTTAGTGTGGCCTTGTTTGTGATTGTTTAAATGTTAGAATTTAAAGAGAATGGTCAATAGCAAATGAGTCAATTTCATATTTATTAACTATTTTATTAAATTTAAAATGTAAATTTGCTGGGGGGATGGATCAGTTACGGGGACCAGGGAGGGTATGAGTGTATATTTTGTGGGGGAAGCCCAGCTTCCTTGATATAAGCAATTGTGCATATGACATCAAGTTCTCTACTAGTGCAGACATAGAGCATTAAGTATCTCAGTTGTACACCCTCCAGGATTTGCTCTTCATTATCAGCTGTGAGGGTCTATGTGTACCAATATTCTGGCTGAATAAGAAACACCCCATCAGGCATGTTAAAGCATGAATCTTCAGTTTTGCTCCCAAAACACTCAGGTGTTCAAGTAACCTGCTTGCAATGACCTGGAGAGTTCTCTCTCCAGACTCTGAGCTACCAGACTTTGCTTCTTTCAAAAGAGAATTTACTGGAAGTATTCAGAGTCTCTGATTCTTGCTGCATGGCATTAATAAATTGGAAGAGAGAGAGAGAGCTAGACAGGATGAGGATTTTCAGGGAGAGATTCTAGGCCTCTTTGGCATGATCACAAGGAGACCCGTGAGTGAAAGTAACACATGCACAAAATTATAAAAATTCAATACCTAAGCCTATATGAAATAACACTGCAAAAATCACAGATCATGCTGTCCACATGTTCTTTTTCTTTTTCTTTTGTCACTCATGGGGCTTGAACTCTGGGCCACGTGCTGTACCTCAGCTCTTCAGTTCAAGCTAGCGCCCTACCACTTGAGACATAGCATCACTTCCAGCTTTATCTGCTTATACGGTGCAGAGAAATCAAACCCAGGGCCTCATGCATGCAAAGCAAGCACTCTACCACTGAGCCACCTTCCCAGCCCCTGTCCACATGTTCTTAATAATCTTTTATATTTACTGCAGAATGGCAAAGGAAGAATTCAAAATGGAAGATGATTTGGATGACTATGGACAATCAGCGCAACTTATTAATAAATTGTGATCGATGCACAGACGCAATGTGAGATAGACACACTGACTGTCAGAAAACCAATTTCCCCACAGAGACACATCACCATATTCAGGTTACCTGGAAGACTTCTAAGATTTCTGTTGGGCATGTGAGTCCATGCGAGCAGAAGAGCCAGCAGCAGGACTCTCATGCTGTGGGGCTTTCTGTCTTCAGCTTCATGGTTTTGGAGGATGGTGGCTCCTTGGTTTTTATGAGAGTCTCCTGTGGGTCAATCTCCTGGATGAACCAATCAGTGCTCACCATCCAGAGGTGTTAACTCTCCCCCCTCCACACCCCATGCCAAAAAAAAAGTCCTGCTTGGGACAGGTGGTCTGGAGGGAATTCCAGCTCTCTAAGCAGATGAGCAGCAAGAACATGGTGAGCTGAGTACACTTGTGTTCACTGGGAGCAGTGAACTGATTATCAATTCCATGTACACAAGTATTTATTTTCTTCAACTTGGCACTTAGTGAAATGGATGGAAGGGAAACCAAGTCTCCATTCTGGCTGAAGGTGAAATGGCAAAGCTTCCTTGCAACTGAGGTTGATTTAGCTATCAGGTGGAAGAAGTGAAGTCCTGGGGGCAGATAGCATCAGAATCAGATGGAACGTTCCAAACCAGCCCAGGCCATGTGAAAGTTCTGGACTCTTTCCTCCAGCTGACCACCCAAAGGACACAGGTACATATGTGGCTCAAGTAGTAGGGTGTTAGCAGGGAGAAAAATAATATCTAAGACACAGTATCCCAGCCCTGAGTCCATGTCCCAGGACATGTCCTAAATTAAAGGAAACCATGAACTCAATGTCTTTCTATGTCCTTTAGAGAAACAGTGATTTCTATAAATGTCTCACAGGATATTCTTTATTAGACATTCCTATGAACTTACCACATTCCTCAAATTACAGTTGAAGGGAAATGCACCTGGTGACATTAAATTTCTAACCATGGGATGAAGTTCACAGTCAACCCCAGGTAGCAGAGTCTGTAGTCCATATATGGATTATATGGGCAGAAGCAGAGGCACTGGCAGAGTGGATGTGTGCTTTTGACACAACAGGAAGAACAGCATGCACTGATGACCTTTGCACATGATTTTCTGACTGAAGAGCTTCACAGTGATATGATGGGAAGTAATAGAGTGGAGTTTTCAGATCTAAGTCACAGAAGGGCAACTCCTCTTCCTTTCCAGGAGGAATCCATCAACTACTCAGAAAAAGCCAGAAGTGGTGTTCTGTCTCAAGGGATGGAGCACCCGCCTGGAGCACAAAGAGACTCAGTGATGCAGTCCAGGCCTAAGTTCAAGTCCCACGACTGGTCAAAAAAATAATTGGGACGTGGGGATGGAATAGAGATATAGATAATTGGACTGCTGGATTGATTCACAGAAACAAGTCAATGGGGCCAAGTCTGGTCCTGTAAAAGATTAGCGGACCAGATTGGAGCAAAAAAAAACCAAGATCCACTCATGTGTTTTCTATAATACACTCAAATCATAGTCACAGATCAACACAAGTCTGAGCAAAGGGATGGAAATGAATCTTCCAGGAAAATTCATCCTCTGAGAAGGCAGGAGTATCCACCCTGTCATCTGATAAAACAGAGTTCTGATTAAAACCAATTAGAACAGACAAGATCATTACAGATAAAGGGAGTGATCAATGAAGAAACAATCACATAGGTTAATATATAGTCCCCAAACACGAAGCACTTAAACATGAAATAAATGTTTTCAGCCTCACAGAAAATGACAAACCCCAACACTCATGTTCAGGTTTTCCAATCCTATTGGAAGCTCTACTTCCTGACCTTCACTTTCATCGTATGTTTATTTGTTGGATGAGGAGTGGAGAGATGATGATTTGGCTGGGGTGGGGGTAGTTTAATTCAAAATGAGATCATGAGATCCCCTCCTCCTGATAATAACCTGGAGCCACCAATACCTCGTCTCATAATTATATTCTTTAGCAACTTGAGAACAGTCAGCTAGTCAAAGGGTAGAATAGAGTGAAATCTCCAGCCAGTCTTGGTGTCAACTCCTACTGTGTGGAAAAATAGGGCTGTGGTTTGAAGTGGTAAATGCAGGAAAATAGGAATCCACTCCACATATCCCTTTTCCTCTCAATTGACTGGGGAAAGGAAATCCACAGTACATAACTCTGGAAAATTCAAAATACTATGACATCATAACGACTAATCCCCAAAGAAAGGTTTTTGACATCTAAAGGTGAGGACACAGAATCTCTACAAATGAGTAAACCCCAAGCCCCGAATAGGAAATGTCAAATACTGGATTCCTCAGGGATGGAAATGATTTTGTTTTATCATTGTTCAACTCATGGTAATATTTTTTTGTCTCAGTCTCAGTCTTATCCTCCAGGAGCATAATTTTATTTTTCAGGAGTGCTTAGGAAAAGAAAGAATTTTCTGGAAGGAATCAGTCTCAGGAACCTTAGTTGGTCCATTTGCCCACGATCCTCAACTTCATGTCTTGCACGGGGCGAGGGTGGGGGGAGATCTGTGTATGAATTCTGCCCATCCATCCCTCCTGCTCACAGATGTCTCCTGGATAATTTCAGATCTGTCCTTCCAGTCCCATCTGAGAGGTTGACAACTCATGGCTTCCTCTGTGACCAAAGATGGTCCAAGGAAATCCATGACCACTTTGAGTAAGAATTCTATTATTATTATATTATCTATCTATCTAATAGATATATCTATACATCTATTATCTATTATATTCCTTCTTTCATTCTTTCAACAATTATGGCTGAGGGGCATCTGCATAGGTCTCACAGCTCTCTTGGCCCATTGGCCATGCTGCCGCCCAGGGTCTCTGCCCAGCTATCTCCACCCAGAGAATCTCATCAGAATCTTATCCGTATCTCCATTCTTGAGTTGTTCTCAGCCAGATGCCCTCTGCCCTCCAGCCTCATCTGTGTTATATTGAAATTCATTTGTAAGATCCAGATTGGACATATTTTGAGAGGTCAGATTAGGAGTCTTTATTAGAGTGTTCATTATTAGTCAGTAACTGCAGGCAGATACATGTCCTCAGAAAACTTGCAGCCTTGAATGCACTTTGTACCATCAGGAAACTGAGCCATGAGGATAATGAAGAACAGAAAAGCAATGTCCAACTCCAGTGAAAAGCCCAAGTGAGATGCCATGGTGATCTGAGGAGACGCAGGAAACATGAAGCATGGTGAAAAATGGTGCGTGTAATTGTTGGGGCCTAAATAGGGTCAAGATAAGGGTCACAGGAAGCTCAAGATTCAAGTTCAAGACACAGGACTGGGATGAAACTATTGTCCAAGTTCCTCTAGGAACTCAGGCACACACATCACATGGGGGTGGGACTTCCTTCTTCTAGGAACTCAGGCATGCACATCATCTGGGGGTGAGATTTCCTTTCCTCTGGGGATTCAAGCAGAGCCATCACCTGGAGGTGGCCTCTAACTTCATCCAACAAGAAGGCAAGATAGTGCCAGGTAGATCCAGTATCTTCATTTCACCTGCTTATACAGACGCTTCTGATTCAAAATTACAAATCCCCATGTCTCATACCCTACTGTATTTAAACCCTGATCCGCCTGTGCCTCCAGGCTGATGCTCCTCTCCAGCAATGATTAACTCCTAACCCCATCTATAGGAGGTATCTGCCTTCTTCTTTCCTTTTGTCTCCTTGATCTTTCCTAACAAAGTAGGGCTAGCTATATCTCTTGTTTACATTAATTTATTCCATTGTAATTATGGAGGTGATGCCCAGAGCAATTCCCATGACCTGAGTCAGGTAAGAATACATTTCCTAACTTAACCAAAGAAGTGAAGGACCTCTATGATGAAAACTTGAAAAACTTGAAAAAGGATATCAAAACAGAACTTAGAAAATGGCAAAAAAAAAAAAAAAATCCCATGCTCCTGTATTGGAAAGATCAACATCATGAAAATGGCAATACATCCCAAGGCTATCTAAAAATTCAATATGATACCTATCAAAATTCCAACCTCATTCTTTAAGGAAATAGAAGAGGCAATCCAAAAATTCAGATGGAACAATAAAAGACCCCAAATAGCAAAAACGCTCCTCAACAGAAAGAACACTGATGGTGGAATATCAATACCAAATTTCAAACTCTAATATAAAGCAATAGAAATCACAAGAGCTTGGTACTGGCACAAGAACAGACCTCAGGACCAATGGAATAGAATTGAAAACCCAGAAATGAACCTACAGACCTATAGCCAACTAATCTTCGATAAGGGAGCTAAACAAATAGAGTGGAAGAAAGACAGCCTCTTCAGTAAATGGTGCTGCCAAAATTGGTTAACAAATTGTAGAAAAACAAAGCTAGATCCTTATATTTCACCCTGCACCAGAATCAACTCCAAATGGTTCAAAGACCTCGGGGTCAAAGCAGACACTCTGAAAACATTAAAGGATGGAATAGGAGAAACCCTGGGTCTCCTTGGCACAGGCCGAAATTTTCTTAATAGAGACCCAGAAACACAACGAATCAAAGAAAGGTTGGACAAATGGGATTGCATGAAGTTGCAGAGCTTCTGCATGGCAAAGAACATAGCTAGCAAGATCAATAGAAAGCCCACGGATTTGGAGATGATCTTCACTAGCCATACAATGGACAGGGGTCTCATATCTAAAATATACTTGGAAATCAAAAAATTAAATCCCCTAAAAACAAATCCTCAAAGAAACAACTGCCCAATAAATAAGTGGGCTAAAGACTTAAAGAGAAACTTCTCTGAAGGAGAAAGAAGGATGGCCAATAGACACATGAAGAAAAGTTCAACATCCCTAGTCATTAAAGAAATGCAAATCAAAACAACATTTAGATACCACCTCACCCCAGTTAGAATGGCAAAAATCAAGAACTCTAATAACAACAGATGCTACAGGGGATGTTGACAGAAGGGAACCTTACTGCATTGTTGGCAGGAGTGTAAACTTGTTCAACCATATTGTAAAGCAGTATGGAGGTTCCTGAAAAGACTTCACATAGAGCTCCCCTATGACCCAGCAATCCCACTTTTGGGCATTTACCCAAATGTTTATAAACAAGGCCACACTAAAGGTACCAGCACAACTATGTTTATTGCTGCATTATTTACTATACCTAAGATATGGAACCAACCCAGATGCCCCTCAGTAGATGAATGGATCAAGAAAATGTGGTATATATACACAATGGAATTCTATGCCTCCATCAGAAAGAATGACATTGTCTCCTTTGTTAGGAAATGCAAAAGCTTGGAAAAAATTATATTAATTGAAGCAAGCCAATCCCAAAGAAACATAGGTCCCATGGTTTCCCTTATTTGCAATATCTAGTATATCTCTTTGTTAAGCAGGAAAGGTCAGATAAGGTGATGTTAGGGAAATGAACCCTAAGATATGTATTCAAATTTTTTTTCTTTCATGCGATTGTTTCTAACGCATATATAAGATTATTTCTTTTTTGCTATATATGTCCCTCCCCCATAGTATAACCCCTACTTTCACTGTATTTGATGTCGGTATAATTTTTGGAGGGGAAGGGGAAAAACAAGTCGTTTAAATAAGGATACAGGTGGACCCGTTTCAATGAGATGTACAAGTCGTTATGTCGAAAATGAATTTTACAACTTTGGTGGGAGGGGTGGGGAGGATTGGGTGGGGGGTCGTGGGTAGGATGGGAAGGGATGGGAAAGGGAAACAAAGGAGGAGGCTACAATGCTTGAGAAGAAATATACTCATTATCTTACCCATGTAATTTTAAACCCTCTGTACAGTATTTCCACAATAAAAAATAAATAAAAATTAAAATAAAATAAAAGCATGCATTTCCTTTGGCACAGTGTTTTCTCTTCCCTCACTCTCTCCCTGTCCCTCCCTCCTGTCTCCACCAGAGAGTTGCAGACTTCAGCTATAGGTGTGCTCTTGAGCTCCACTACTGCACTTAGTCACCCTTTTTCCCTTAAGTTCTGTGCTCTCCCGCTACCAACCCAAGGATATCCACGTGGATACACAATAAATGAGGAAAAGGACGCAGAATCACTCAAAAATAAAAACATAAATCTTTAAAAATAAAAGAAAAAAGAAGAGAGTTCTCTTGTTTCCATATCTGAGAATTTCTTTATATAGGAAGGGTATGTAGGTGTCTGTGTGGTCTCTTATTCTGTAATCAAAAATGGTGGCCTGAAATAAACATAGTTGTCCTGGCAGCTTTAGTGTGGTCTTGTTTGTTAACATTTGGGTAAATGCCCAAAAGTGGGATTGCTGGGTCATAGGGGAGCTATATGTGAAGTCTTTTGAGGAACCTCCATACTGCTTTCCAAAGTGGTTGAACAAGTTTACATTCCCACCAACAATGAAGTAAGGTTCCCTTCTGTCCACATCCCCTTCAGCATCTGTTGTTGTTAGAGTTCTTGATTTTTGCCATTCTAACTGGATTGAGGTATTAACTCAATGTTGTTTTGATTTGCATTTCTTTTATGGCTAGGGATGTTGAGCATTTCTTCATGCGTCTATAGGCCATCCTTCTTTCTTCTTCAGAGAAGTTTCTCTTTAAGTCTTTAGCCTACTTAATTACATTTCCCCATTTGTTAGGAAATGGAAATTTTTGGAAAAAATTATATTAAGTGAAGTAAGCCAGGCCCAAAGAAACATAGGTCCCATGGTTTCCCTTATTTGCAATATCTAGTATATGTATGAGTCAAGCGGAAAAAGTCCGATTATGTGATGTTAAGAAAATGAACCCTTAGATATGTATTATAATGTTTTTTCTTTAATGCATTTGTTTCTAACGCATTTATAAGATTATCTCTTTGTTCCTTTGTATGTCCCTTCCCGCAGTATAAACCCTGTTTTCACTATATTTGATGTCAGTATAACTTGTGGGGGAGATGGGGAAAAACAAGTCGTTTAAGGATACAGTTGGACCTGTTGCAGCAATGAGAAGTACAAGTTGTCATGTTCAAAAAGACCTTTACAACGTTGGTGCTGGGGGCGGGGGTGGATTGGGTGGGTGGGGGGGAGGCTGAGAAGGGATGTGAAGGGTAAACAAAGGAGGAGGCTGCAATGCTTGATAAGAAATGTACGCATTATCCTGCCCATGTAATGTAACCCCTCTGTATAGTATGTTCACAAAAAAAATTAAATTAAATTAAAGAAAATGGTGGCCTGTGGCTACACCTAAAGATCTCTCTGTCTGTTTGTCTGTCTATTTATCTATCCATCTATCAATCTATCTATCTATCTATCTATCTAATATAAATATACTTCATATTAACTAGATATACATATATGTATACACATATGTATATCTAGTAAATCAATTATATATATGAATATCTATTTATATATTCATATATGTATATGCATATATATTCATATGCATATGTATATATTCATTGACATCCTCATTCTCTCTGGCAATCCACTCTCTGTCATTTCACAGGGGTAATGACACCAGGATTCCAAATAGAAAACAAAACAAACCATACAAAATAAAACAAAAACACGAATACCTCTAACCCCTCCCCAAAACAAAACTACCAACAACACATTGTTTTCTTTCATGTATTTTGTTTTGTTTTCTATTTGGAATTCTGGTGTCATTTCTCCTGTGAAATGACCTGCAGATGCACAATGGATTGCCTGGGAGAATGAGCATTTGAATCAACAATAATATATATATATATATATATGTATATATATATATTTATATATATATATGTGTGTGTGTGTGTGTGTGTGTGCACGTGTATATATATGTTAGATTTTCTAAATATGCATACATGTATATATATTTATCTAGTAAATATAGTTTATATATCAGGTAAGAAGTGATTTTGTGTATTTTTTAATAATAATTTCTTAAACAGAACTGCATCTGACAGAAGTCCTGAAATCTGTGATTTGTCATAGCCCCCACTGAGGTGGAATTCTGGAAATATGGATTTGGCACCCATCTCCTCCTGCAGTGACTGGAGATGGAAGGGACAGAGCTACTGCAGGCTTTGGCCCAGAATTCCACCTTTGTGCTTGCAATGCCAGTAGGAAGGTCACTCAGATCCACCTAATTTCCCCTGCATAACTAATCCCCTTGTCAAATGTACCAGATATCAGACACCACCCATCACCCACAACCCAAGATGTCTGAAGACACTCAGATGACAAAAGGACTTCAGACTTGCAACAGTGGCTGCATTACGCACCAGGCCACCTAGACATAACATAAAAGGAAGGATCCACTTGGATCCTACTCACCACAGCTGTCCTTGCTCCGAGCATCTGCAGTACAGGGAGAAGCAGCAGCAGCGGCACATGCCGGATGAAGGCTCTGTTTATTGTCCTGCTATTCTGCATGGTCTATGTTGGTCCCAAGGTGCAGCAGGCTGAGGTACCATGAACAAGTTTTGCTGGCATGTTCCTCTTGCATGACTTGTGGGTGTATGTGTGTGTGTGTTTGTGTATGTGTGTGTGTGTGTGTGAGAGAGAGAGAGAGAGAGAGCGAGAGAGAGAGAGAGAGAGACAGACAGACAGACAGACAGACAGACAGACAGACAGAGAGACAGACAGACAGACAGACAGACAGACAAAACAGAGAGAGAGAGACAGAGTCGGGTGTGTGCATGTGTGTTTATTTTTAATAAAATGTAGATTTGCATGCCTTGTTAAACAGGAAAATACCCTTGCACCTTTGAACTCCCTGTCAGGTCCTGATTGTTTCCTCTTCAGCGCAAAAGCTAAAGGCAACTAACTGCATCATGGGTCATATCAGCACTGCATTTCCTTCCTACTAAGTCTGAAGATGCAATAGTTTTCACGCAAAAGATGAGAAAGTTGCTGAGGCGTGCAATAGTCCTTTAGGTGGATGAGGAGTGGCACACCCTGGTCCTTCTCACAGACAAACTGGTGAAGATCCAGAAAGGAGGACCCTGAGACTCCTCATGTGACATCTCATAGCTATGAAGATGGTCAAGTCCTAATACCTTTTATATCATGTAAGAAAAACTCCCTCCCCTACCTCTGACCCTCAAGATAACACAGAACCATGGGCTTCTCACAGCCATGGAGACCTGGACTGGAAGCACCCATCTAAATGTTTATAAAAGAATATGATGAATGGTTTCCATTCATCGATTGATGATTACTGGCTATGTTGAGATCACAGAACCAGAAATTCTACACAAGCCCTCCTGTGATCATTCCTCCACTGAATACATAGCTCATCATGGAGTGGACCATGACCACAGACCCTCCATCCACCGGGAAACTGTGTGCCTATGGTGTTTTTAATGCCAGCATCTAGTTTGATCCTTCGCTAGCTTCATGTGTGTGGCAAATGAATTTGACTTAGTTAGATTGACAAACAGCTTCCAAGGAAAGCCCTCTGGATGAATCCTCTTGTCTCGACATGAACATAAAAATATTCAAGCCACGGGCGGTTCCGGGAAGATGGCGGAGGAGAAGCTGGAATCTGAACAAGCTCTCGCATAGAAAGCAGTTTTAGAGTTCCAGTGAACAGTCCTAAGCCAAAGAATCACACCAAGTGTGCCATCACAGGACAGAGAGTTAGTTAAGAGAGGGGAAGCCAAGGAGACACATCTGAGCGCCTGCCAGGAGCTGCCGCTGGCGGCAGGGTCACGGCGGCGACCACCGCCGTGGGGTCATAGCTGAGAAACAGAGAGTCTGGGACGAAGGAGCCAGACGCAGTGGACGAGCGGATTCTACTCAACACCAACAAGAACCGACAAGGAGCGGACATCTTCATCCTGCAGTTTGCAGACCAAAGACGACCCAGGATCCAAGACTCGGTGTGAGTACAAGCCCGATGTCCTCACTCCTTCTCAGGGAGCAGAGGAGGAAAGGCCACCCCTCCCCCCCCAGCACCGGTGATCTCCATCTTGGATACCGACAAAGCTCGGAGGAGCTGCTAGCTCCAGCTCAGGCCTTGGAATAAAACGAGTCATTTAGCAGGTCACAAGAACTTAACGGCGAAGTGACCTGCCAGACTCAGCTCCATGAGGGAAAAGTCACCCAGCTCTGGGGCCAGCCATTGGAGTGGCTTGACTCACTGGGTAACCAGATCCAGAGGCTGCCCCTCCCTCTAGCAGCCACCACAATCAATTGAAAAACAGAAACGCTGAGAATGGCTCCAGGCTGGACGCTGTGAAATTTATCACAAAATAGCCCCAGGGAAAAGTTACTGTTTGTTGAAAGGCCTCAACTCTACCCAGAACCTAGCCTCATCACCGCATCCCCCTCTTTTGTGATTCTCAAAGCAGATCACCCTCCCAGAAAACTAACCTGGGAGGGGTAAAGCAGAGCATTTTCTGCCTCTTCCAACAAACAGACTTAAGAAACCAATCAAGCCACAGGACCTCAAGCTGACAAGAGACTCCAACAAGAGACTGGTTACAGACAAAAGGGCGATACAGGATTCTTCCAAACCCTCCCCCCCAAAAAAAAATCAAAAGATTTTTTTTCTTCTTCTTCTTTTCTTTTTTGTTTGTTTTTTGTTTTGTGTTACCTTATATATGTATAAAAAATTTTTTTCTCTTCTAAAACTATAATTAATCTTTAATTTTTGCCTCTTCTGAAAAAATAATTGTTTTCCAGTAACTTTTTTTTCTCCTCTTATAATTTTTATTTTAGGAATATGTGAATGACCGATTTCCTTTCTTTTTTTGTCTTCTTCCTCTTTTTCTTTCTTTCTTAATTATCTTTTTGTTTTTTGTCTAGCTCTACTGAACTTCTGATCTTTTCTTCTCCCTTTCCCATCCTTAAAGTTTTTCACATCTCCTCTATGTCCCTCCCTTTCTCTCAACATATTCACATTCCTCTCTAAATAGACGGTATTTTAATCTCTATAATAACATTAATCTTTATGTTTCTATTTTTTTCTGGTCTCTTTTCATTCCCCTTTCCCTCTCTTCTTTTTCTCTTTCTCTCTACTTTCATCCTACACAACCCATTTCCTGAATTGTGACTAGGACATAGTTAACTCTCCCTGTGCCTCCCCACACCAATCTATTCCTATTTTTTACCCACATCTCTCCCTAATCTTAATAATTTCTGGTTTTCCAAATTATTTTCTGCAGTTCGAAGTCCTTTAACATATAGTTGTTTGATGTTGAATAGATGTATCTGTTGAAGTGTCTGTAGACTATTGACTGTACAAATGCAAACTTTGGTTGATGGTTGCCTTAAGATAGTGTTCCAGCACAAAACTGGTGCTATCTTCATCTCAATTGGGCAGAGTAAGCCAGAAAAACACAAGAAAGATGGCAAATTCGGGTACCTCAATTCCCAATCCTGATAATCAGGGGACAGAACAGATAATGAGTAATCCAGAGGAGAGTTCCCAAATAGCTCTACAAACACTACTAGCAAAAATGATAAATGAGAAGTTTGACAATGTACAAAGGACTCTGTATGAGCGTGATAGGGAGAGAGAGGAGGCATCCCGGAAGTTTATACAGGAATATCATAAGCGTGATGAAGCTACTCAAAAACTAATAGTGGATTTGTGTGAACAACTTGAGAATACTCAAAGAGAAAGGGAGGAATGGCGTGAGCAGACTGGGAACACTCAAAGAGAACTGCAGGAATCCCACGAACGCGAGGAAGCTAATCAAAGAGTAATACAGGAATTGAGAAACCAGGTAGAGAACACACAAAGATCACTAAAGGCATCCAGAGAATCCATTAACAAAGAGCTGAAGGAAGTCAGGGAGACCACAAAGGGAAAGCTGAATGGAACCCAACAGAAGGAATGGGAGTCCAAAGAAACCATATCCAATCAATTAAGTGATTTGAGGACAAACACTGAACACCAAATTAAGGAAGTAAAGAGATTCATACAAGACCTAAAACAGAGCTTCAACAAAGAACTTGAAGCCATCAAAGCTGACCAATTAGAAGGAAAAGAGATAAAAAACAAAGTAGAGAGTATTGACAGCAGGTTAGACCATGCAGAAGATCGAATCTCAGGGATTGAAGACAGCCTAGATATTATAGAGAAAGAACATACAACCATCCAAGACAAGTCCAAGAAATATGATAGATCTATTCAACACCTGGAAGACACCATCAGAAGGCCTAACTTAAGGATAATGGGTGTAGAGGAGCACCTAGAAACAGAAGTTAATGGTCTAGGAAATTTGTTTAACAGGATCCTAGCAGAGAACTTCCCAAACATGCAAAAAGATAGGCCTATTCAGAAACCAGATGCCTTTAGAACCCCAAATAGACCAGACCAGAATAGGACATCCCACCGTCACATTATAATCCACACAGGATCAACTCAGACCAAGGAAAAGATCCTTAAAGCTGTCAAGGAGAAACGGTTAACCAATTATAAAGGGAAATCAATTAGAATCACCTCAGATTTCTCAGCAGAGACAATCAAAGCAAGAAGAGCCTGGAATTATGTATGCCATGCCCTAATAACAAACAACTATCAACCAAGAATACTGTACCCAGCTAAACTCTCCTTCATAACTGAAGGCCAAATAAAAACCTTCCATAGCAAAGAAAAATTGAAACAATACATCTCCACCAAACCAGCCATACAAAAGATTCTTAAAGATGTCCTACACATAGAAAACCAACAAGACCACAATAAAGGCCAAGAAACTGCACCCAAACTGAGAATCCAAGAACCATAGGAAGAACCCAGTTTTCGCAGCCCCCAAGAAGGTGGATAACATGGCAGGAACTCCCAAATACCTCTCAGTCCTATCTCTTAACGTTAACGGACTGAACTCTCCAATTAAGCGACATAGACTGTCTACTTGGATTAAAAAACAAGACCCTTCTATCTGCTGCCTGCAGGAGTCACATCTTGCCCGTAAAAACAAACACATTTTCAATGTTAAAGGCTGGAACAAAATCTACCAAGCAAACGGCCCCCATAAACAGGCGGGAGTTGCAATCCTAATATCAGATAAAATAGACTTCAAATTAAAATTCGTGAGAAGAGATAAAGAAGGTCGCTACATACTAATTAAAGGATCTCTCCTTCAGGAGGATATTACAATTCTAAATATCTATTCGCCAAACAAGGGAGCACCCAAATTTATCAAAGAAACACTACTTTCCCTCAAATCCCATATAGATCCAAAGACATTAATTGTTGGGAATTTTAACACACCACTCTCCCCACTAGATAGATCAACTCGGCAAAACTCAACAGAGAAACCGCAGATCTAAACAGCTGCATAGATCAACTAGACTTAACAGACATTTACTGCACATTTCACCCAGCAGCATCAAAATACACGTTCTTCTCATCAGCACATGGAACGTTTTCTAAAATAGACCACATTTTAGGCCACAAAGCAAACTTGTCTAAATTCAGAAACATTGAAGTTATACCTTGCATTCTCTCTGACCACAAGGGAATAAAATTAGAACTCAACACCAAAAGCCACTAAAGAAAGTCCAGTATCACATGGAGGCTGAACAACACACTGCTGAATCATGAGTGGGTCATGGAAGAGGTTAGAAAGGAAATTCAAATGTTCATGCTATTCAACAAAAATGAACACACAAATTACCAGCTCCTCTAGGACACAGCAAAGGCAGTACTCAGAGGCAAGTTTATAGCTCTGAGCTCCTACATCAACAAATTGGAGAGATCTGAAACTAACAAGTTAATGACCCATCTAAACCTCCTTGAAAAAGAGCAGCAAGATAAACCCCAATCCAGTAGACGGAAATAAATAATCAAAATTAAATCAGAATTAAATGAATTAGAATCCAAAAAAACTATAGAAAGAATCAACAAAACAAAGAGTTGGTTCTTTGAAAAACTTAACAAAATTGACAGACCCTTAGCAAATCTTATAAGAAAAAGAAGAGAACACACCCAAATTAATAAACTCAGAGATGAGAATGGAAACATCACCACGGAAACAACCAAGATTCAGAACATTGTAAGGGAAGACTTCTCAAAACTTTATGCTAATAAGTTTGACAACTTCACAGAAATAGACCTCTTCCTAGCAAATATTGACATGCCAAAAATAAACCAAGATGAGTTAAACTATCTTAACAGGCCCATATCAAGCATTGAAATAGAAACAGGAATAAGAGACCTCCCAGCTAAGAAAAGTCCAGGACCAAATGGTTTTACAGCGGAATTTTACAAGGCCTACAAAGCAGAGCGCACACCAATTCTCCTCCAACTCTTCAATGAAATTGAAAGAGAAAGCTCACTACCGAACACATTCTATGAAGCCATCATAACCCTCATCCCAAAACCAGACAGGGACTCATCATAGAAAAAGAACTATAGACCCATTTCTTTGATGAACATTGATGCAAAACTTCTTAACAAAATTTTGGCCAACCGACTTCAACAATTCATCCAAAAAATCATACACCATGATCAAACAGGATTCATTTCAGGGATGCAAAGCTGGGTCAATATATGCAAATCAATTAATATTATTCATCACATCAACAGGAGCAAGAACAAGAACCACATGGTTATCTCAGTAGACGCAGAAAAAGCATTCGACAAGATCCTACACCCCTTTATGATGAAGGTTTTGGAAAAATTAGGAATCCATGGAACATTCCTCAATACAATAAAGGCTGTATATGACAAACCTACAGCCAGCATTATACTCAATGGTGAAAATCTAAAGCCATTTCCTCTTAACTCAGGAACAAGACAAGGATGCCCACTCTCTCCACTTCTCTTCAATCTAGTATTAGAATGCCTAGCTACAGCAATAAGACAAGATGCAGACATAAAGGGGATCCAAATAGGGAAAGAACAAATAAAACACTCCCTCTTTGCAGATGACATGATCTTGTATTTAAAGAATCCCATAGACTCCACTCCCAAATTACTCAAGCTGATTCAAAACTTTGGCAAAGTAGCAGGTTACAAAATTAACCTCCAAAAATCAATGGCTTTTCTGTATGCCAACAATGAGAAAAGTGTGGCTGAAATTAGGAAAGCAACTCCATTTGTAATAGCCCCACAAAAAATAAAATACCTAGGAATTAACTTAACTAAAGAAGTGAAGGACCTCTACGATGAAAACTTTAAAATCTTGAAAAAGGAAATCAACACAGAACTTAAAAAATGGCAAAACCTCCCATTCTCCTGGATTTAGAAGATTAACATCGTGAAAATGGCAATACTTCCCAAGGTTATCTACAAATTCAACGCGATACCTATCAAAATTCCACCCTCATTCTTCAAGGAAATAGAAGAGGCAATCCAAAAATTCATATGGAACAATAAAAGACCCGAATAGCAAAAACGCTCCTCAACGGAAAGAACACTGCTGGAGGAATATCAATACCAAATTTCAAACTCTCCTATAAAGCCATAGTAATCAAAACAGCTTGGTATTGGCATAAGAACAGACTTCAGGACCAATGGAATAGAATTGAAAACCCAGAAATGAACCTACAGACCTCTAGCCATCTAATCTTCGATAAGGAAGCTAAAACAATAGAATGGAAGAAAGACAGCCTCTTCAGTAAATGGTGCTGGCAATATTGGTTAACTACATGTAGAAAACTAACGCTAGATCCTTATATTTCACCCTGCACCAGAATCAACTCCAAATGGATCAAAGACCTTGAACTCAAAGCAGACACTCTGAAAACATTACAGGATGGAATAGGAGAAACCCTAGGTTTCCTTGGCTCAGGCCGAAATTTTCTCAATAGAGACCCGGAAACACAACAAATCAAAGAAAGGTTTGACAAATGGGATTGCATAAGGTTGCAGAGCTTCTGCAGGGCAAATGACATAGCTAGCAAGATCAATAGAAAACCCACCGTTTGGGAGAAGATCTTTACTAGCCATACAACGGACAAGGGTCTCATATCTAAAATATATTTGGAACTCAAAAAATTAAACCACCCAACAACAAATCCTCAAAGAAACAACTGCCCAATAAATAAGTGGGCGAAAGACTTAAAGAGAAGCTTCTCTGAAGAAGAAAGAAGGATGGCTAATAGACACATGAAGAAAAGTTCAACATCCCTAGCCATAAAAGAAATGCAAATCAAAACAACATTGAGATATCACCTCACTCCAGTTAGAACAGCAAAAATCAAGAACTCTAACAACAACAGATGCTGGAGGGGATGTGGACAGATAGGAACCTTATTTCATTGTTGGTGGGAATGTAAACTTGTTCAACCACTTTGGAAAGCAGTATGGATGTTCCTCAAAAGACTTCACATAGAACTCCCCTATGACCCAGCAATCTTGCTTTTGGGCATTTACCCAAATGTTTACAAACAAGACCACACTAAAGCTACCAGCACAACTATGTTTATTGCAGCATTATTTACCATAGCTAAGATATGGAACCAACCCAGATGCCCCTCAGTAGATGAATGTATCAAGAAAATGTGGTATATATACACAATGGAATTCTATGCCTCCATCAGAAAGAATGACATTTCCCCATTTGTTAGGAAATGGAAAGGCTTGGAAAAAATTATATTAAGTGAAGTAAGCCAGGCCCAAAGAAACATAGGTCCCATGGTTTCCCTTATTTGCAATATCTAGTATAGGTATGAGTCAAGCGAAAAAGGTCAGATAATGTGATGTTAGGAAAATGAACCCTTAAATATGTATTTTAATGTTTTTGTTTCTTTCATGCATGTGTTTCTAACGCATTTATAAGATTATTTCTTTGTTGCTTTGTATGTCCCTCCCCCACAGTGTAACCCCCGCTTTCACTATATTTGATGTCAGTATAACATGTGGAGGAGATGGGGACAAACAAGTCGTTTACGGATTCAGGTGGACCTGTTGCAACAATGAGAAGTACAAAATGTCATGTCAAAACCAGTTTTACAATATCGGTGTGGGGGGGAGGGGGGTCTGAGTGGGTGGAGGGGAGGGGGGAGGCTGGGAAGGGAGGTGAAGCGTAAACAAAGGAGGAGGCTGCAATGCTTGGTAAGAAATGTATGCATTATCCTGCCCATGTAATTGTAACCCCTCTGTACAGTATGTTCTCATATAAAATAAAATAAAATAAAATAAAAAATATTCAACCCACAACCAGGTCCTGGTAGCTCATGTCTGTCATTCCAGCTACTCAAGAAGCTGAGATCTGGAGGATCGTGTTGTTCAAAGCCAGCCGGGGGAAGGAACAGTCTATGAGACTCTTACCTGTAACCCCTAAAACAAAACAAAACATAAAGTGCAGCTTTGGCTCAAATTGGTAGAGCATGAGTCTTAAGCACAAATCAAAGCCTAAGAAACAGCACTCTGGTTTTGAGTTCAAGTCCCAGGACCTGTACAAAAATAGTAATAATAGACTGGGAAGGAGGCTCAGTGGTAGAGTGCTCGTCTAGCATGCATGATTCCCTGGGTTCAATTCCTCAGTACTACATAGACAGAAAAGACCAGAAGTGGGGCTGTGGCTAAAGTGGTAGAGCACCATCCTTGAGCAAAATGAAACTCAGGGACAGTGCTGAGGCCCTGAGTTCAAGCTCCAAGACATGCACATAATAATAATAATAATTATTATTATTATTATAGTATTAACAGAATAATAATGACAAGAATGGGAACATGAGTTTTTAGAAAAGCATCTCCTGTGTTGAAGTCCTCTGCCACTCAGCCAGATTGGAGAAAGTTACTGGAATGTATTGATTGGAACAAGGACTTCCTGGTTGCTTTGTGTTATTGATTTTCAGGCAAAAGAGAGAGTGAAAGAGTGGCAAAAATACACTGTTATGCACATGAAGAATGAGAATGGAGTCTTCGTAGCTAACTGTAAGTACACTGTGGTGTGCAAAGAGGACATCAGTCAAAACACGGGCCATGCACTCAGTGGGGGAGATTCTTCAGATCTTTCAAAACATGGCTTTGAAATCTAGAATCATCCACAAGTCAGGACAGTAGTGATGTAGGTTATTCATGTCCACTCTGTAGGTGCTTGCTTCTTCCTAGGAAATTCAGAAATTACACATTAAAAAAGTCTTCAGTGTATTTTATTTTTATTATTGCATTAAAAAATGATCTGTCAGTGGTTGGTGGCACACAAGAGTTGGGATTTATCCACGCAGTTGACCAATACAAAAGATCTTTCCTGATCAATGTCACTTCATTGGGGTGTGGGGTGGGAATGGCTTTAGTGGTTAGAAGCAGTTCCCAGCACTCAAACTCGATCTTGGGTTAATTAATTAACTAATTACTTAATTAATTTATAATCACAGTCTAATACTTGTTTTAATAATTTACTCTAACATTGTCTGAACAGGACAGACAGATGAGAGTCTGGCCGATCTGTAATCCCAATTCCTCTGGGGAATACCTGAATTTTTTAAAAAATAATATTTTATGAACATTCAGTGGTTGTACCAAACAGTTGCTATTCTACAAAAGCGGTTTATGAATACAAGAATTTTATAGACATCCAAAAGCAATTTATATGGATTGAATTGGAAAATAAAATCTGTGCAACATGCTGAATCTAGGAAGTCAGGTATTGTTGTGCTTTGGAATAATTGGAAAAAAATTAAAAGCATATGTTTTCAGGGAGGGAATGTGGGTCAGTGGTAGGGTGCTTTCCTTGCATACATGAAGCCCAAGGTTTGATTCCTCAGTATACTACAGACACAGAAAAAAACAGAAGTGGCACCGTGGCTCAAGTGATAGTGTGCTAGTCTTGAGCTGAAGAAGTTCAGGGACAGTGCCCAGGCCCTGAATTCAAGACCCAGGGCAGTCCAAAAAAAAGAGCATGTATTTTTCATGTGGATCCAGTTGTATTATATTCACAAATTGCTTTATTGAATGGCCACTCCTCTATCAAACCACTTATAAATAACACAATATATTTAAAAATTAAAAGATAAGAAATATAGTTCTGATTATCTGATGTATGAAATGGTTACCCCTCAACTCTATAGTAAAAATAAATTAAAATATTGTAACGTAGAAAAATAATTGAAGATACATTTAAAGATAATAAAATATAAAGATAAAAGATAATTTAAAATATATAAAAAGATAATGAAAATATATTTTCAAAGATAGTAAAATATTTTTAAAGATCATGTTTTCTAAAAAGATAAAAATACATTTAAAATGAGATAAATACATTTTTTAAAGATAATAAAGTTCGTTTTCAGTATAGTGTCTTGTATATCTCATTGTCATAATGAGTCAACATGTATCCTTATTTAAGCATTTAGTTATATCCCTTCCCCTTCCCAAATTACAAAAATGTATATACAAGATACAGGACACCAGAATCAAATACAGTGAAAACAGGGGTTATATTGTTGGGGGGTGGAAAGAAAAAGAAAAAAAATAATAAAAATGTATGTTTTTTAAAGAGTACATTTGTACTCAACAGTTCAACTTTCGAGGGAAACTGGTCTCATTTTCTGAAACCTTAGCTATAGAAGACAAAATATCAATAGAAGAGCAAACGTTCACATATTGACATGCACTCAATTAGACCTAGAACAAATGAATGTGAAGATTCGTGGAAATACTTTTCTATGATGGTTTGGGGATAGGGGAGAATTCAGGAATTGGTTTTCTGTGCACTTTATGGAGCGGGTGGAATTCTTCACCCAAACTCCAAGTGATTGAACTACAAGAAAGTTCATGGGATTGATTAGAAACCAGGTTCCTTAACCCAGGATTCATCCAGAAGGAGTGGAGAATGGTTCACTCCACACTGGGCAGGGGACTATGAAATGAGATGGTGGAACTCTAGTGCACGGACCATGATTACTTCTTCCATGGCAGACTTTGGTGAAAACTATTGCCAAGTTCTGCTGCAAATGTCATCGTCTTCTACAACAGGAATGTGGACAAGGAAGGAAATATCACATTCATAATCCTGGTGGCAGGTGAATCAGAGGCTGTGCTGGGGATGGAGAAGAACGGACAGTGCCTCACTTTACAGAACTCTGTGCATGCAGGAGGCCTCAGGGTGCACAATGGGTGCAGAATCAGTTTTCTGTAGACCAGAAACACCTCCGTGGGTCTTTTTCAAGATACCTGGCTCCATGGCAAACACCCATTGCTACAGCTCGCTAGGCAGTGGCCTGTGCCACTCACACAGTGATATTGCGGCTGACAGATAGGAACCCACATTGGAAATTCTTATTAAATTTGATTTATACACACTTCTTTCCATGATGTGGAGTGAGCTCATTTCTGTGTTGAACTCTCCCACCACGTTCTCAAGGCATGAAAATAAATCTAAATTTCCTCACAGATTGGTGGGAATTGAGCCTCTCAAATGTAAAGTTCTCCAACATGAAAATAACTGGAGCTTTGACTAAACACCTAGCACCAAGCTCCTGAGTTTTATACTGGAGTGTCTGTCATACACAGGGGGGTGGTAGAATATTGAGCCTTGGTTGAACCATTTGCAAAGATGGGATTTAGCTTTTTGATGTGGGTTTTTCTCATAAGTAACCAGGGATAACATGGTAAAGGAAAAGTTCACTTCATTTCATCCTTTCATTTGAGGGAGGCTAAAAAACACAGAAAATGTGTGCTGAAATGCACAAAAGGTAAAGGATACCCCAGAGGTTGGAGGAAATAAGAACATTCAGGTGGAAACCGGAGGCTCATGCCTGTCATCCCAGCTTAACAGGAGGCTGAGATATGAAGATTTTGGTTCAAAGCCAGCCCAGGGCAAGAAAGTGCATGAGTCTCTGTTCTCCAGTGAATCACCAAAAAGCCAAAAATGGAGCTGTGAAGCTCAAGTGGGTAGAATGCTCACCTTAGGCAAAAAGAAAAACGCTCAGGGAAGTTACCCAGTGCAGTACTGGCAACACGCATGCACGCATGCACAAACACACACACGCACACACACACACAACTCAATTCCATCATAGCTTTGTCATTGGTGAGTACTGAAAATGCAAATGATCAGATGCCCTGCCTGGGGTGAGGGGATTTTCATTTAGGCCAAATTGGGAATGACCTGCCTGCTGACAAGCTTGTGAGCATGCACCTAGTGTTGTGCTTGACCTGGGAGTCAATCCTTCAATTCTTATAGTTTAAGTAAAATCCCCTCTAAACAAAAAAGTCAGTACAACAAAGAAAGCAAAAAAAAAAAGAGCACAGGTTTTAGATCTGTATGAATTCTGTCTTGCTCCCTCTGTCCTTCAGTATCTTATATAAACTCAGAACCAAAGAGCCAGTGGACTGAGAATGTTAGGTTATTAAATACTTCACCAATTAGAAATATTTTTAAAGGATTTTGGTGTGTACAAGCATTTGGTTGGGCTTTCACTAAACCAAACTATGCAAAGTTGGGAATTACAGTAGAATCATGATTAGGAGAAGTAGGTCAAGTGTGAGCTACCAGAGGGTGGCACGACTGGCCAAGTCGTTTATCATCCTGATAACACATTCTGCCTTAAATTATGCTTATATTCCTATTCTTATTTTTAGCTTTTTGACAAATCCCTGAGGATTGAGGATGTTGCCTAGTATACAACAAACATATTGAAATATATGTAGGTTAAATAGAATGTTTTAACCAATTTTACACACTCACCATAGCTATTGGCTTCCCCAGAAGACACTGAATGAAAACATTGATATTAGTTAAGTGCTATATCATGTAACTACCTGGTGACATTGGAGATCAGTTCAGAAGGAAGTTTTCCCTAGATTTCTCCTTTCTATTAGCAAGTAGAGTGAAATGAACTGTTATGCAAATTGGAATATAATTTTCAGATGTGATTTTAAACCTCTGCTTTCTATTATATTTTAAAAGTACAGCTCTCTGTAATTAATGGATCATTAGCACATTTATTTGCAAGGAATTAAAATATGATATATACAACTATTTTGTGCATCAGAGCTATAAACAAATTTTTTCTTCTCTTAAACCTCCTTTTTACATATATTTATGATTACCCACAAAACGTAGAAAATTATTTTAAAGTGCTATTATTCACCTTTTCTACTCCTTTAGCTTTTGTTTTTGGTATTCATTCATGGATAGTAATAGCTGCTATTTATCCAGACCACATTATATATGAGATTCTTTACTCACTTTAATTTTTTTATAACCTACCAAGTTAAAAATCATAATTGCTTTTAGATGATAATTAATTTATATTATTTTCATAACCTTCCAAGGTATATTAGCCAGAAATCTGTAGAGAAACAGAAACAACACAACGTAATTATAATATACTACATATATTGGGTATATATATATATATATACATATATATACATATATATGTATATATATATATATATATATATATATATATATATATATATATAGGTCAAAAAACAAACTTTCATTTGGATTTCAGAAATCTGATTGGCTTTTTTTAGTGGCTCATGAACTAAGCAGCATCCAGCTCATCCAATGAACTAAACAGGCAAAGAGAGAGAGACAGAGAAAAGGAGGGATAAGGAACAAATTCAACAAATAAAAATTACTTCTTTCACGTTACCTCTTTATAATCAAATCTTGTTGGCTTAAGGTTTGGCTATTAGACAGGTACCAGTGGCTCATGCCTGTAATCCTAGCTACTCAGGAGGCTGTGATCTGAGGATCTTGGTTCAGAGTGAGCCAAGGCAAGAAAGCCCATGAGACTCTTATCTCCAATAAACTACCAGAAAACCAGAAGTGGTGCTGTGGCTCAAGTGGGGAACGTTTGCCTTGAGCTGAAGAGCTCAGGCACAGTGCCCAGGCCCAGAGTTCAAGCCCCCAGCTGACCAAAAAAAACAGCTTTAGCTATTATTTCTATCCATATTTTTTGGAAGTTCAGTAAATAATTCAGGTTTTACTTTGGTGATGTGGAACCTCAGTAAGAACGACTCTAATTTGAATCTGCTATATTTTTCAATATGCAAACACATATACATACACATATGTACATGCATATATGATATAGTTATGTGATACAATTATATCCAATATAATTTTAACAGATATATGTTATACATGTGTATGTTAAAAATATACATCATCACTATCCATTATGATTGTGAAGCCTTAACAAATCCAACATCTGGGCCCTGAAAACTAAGGAAGATCTGTAATCTATAACTGACAGAGTTCCTTCTTACCTTGCTTATATTAGGCCTTCCTTCCACTGACACTATGGAAGGTAATGTGCTATATTCTCACAATGCTACCTATTTAAATACGTCTTCATTGAAACCTGTAGAATTAATAATATTTCGTTATCTGGGTGCCATTTGTAGCCAAAGTTGACCGTAAAGTGAACCATTGTACAGGTAAATATTATGATCCCATGTTATAGATGGGCACATTAAGGGTCAGAAACATTGATGATAACACTAACAGAAAGTTTATTATGGAGCATTTGCATTCTACAAAAGGAGTTCGTTTAATACAGTCCAGGCATCTTTCCCTATACATTTCTTTCAAATTGGTAGTGGTATATATTTTGTAAGTTTCATTAATGTACTGATAAATATTTACAAGGATAATAATCAAACTAATGAGGTAGGTGTCTCTCACAATAAGTTCCCAGAAAGAGCTAGAAGTCATCTTGTGCTTTATTATCTCCAGAAACTTTGTACTGTTATCCATTCCTGATAACCACACTTGAATTTCAGATTCTATTGCTTCTCATCTAAAATATGTACTATCGCATTCAAGTCTAGTCTTTTTATTTTCTGTAATTAAGGCACTTTCGATTTCTCTGACCACCATTTTAAATGCTCTTAAGTTATTCATGAACTATTGCTCAAATCTTGGGATAAGTGTTAAAGTTTACTTCCAGATGAGCTTTAACTGTCTTTGCAGCCACCGTTTTAACCCTTTGCTGTAATTAATAATCAGGTTAGACTTGCTCCTTTCAGAGGCTGACATTTTCTTTGATGCTGTGCCACTTCAGCCTTTGTAAAGTATTCACGATCTCCCCAGTAAGCATGTATTTTCTCCTTCCTCACAGTACTGGACGGAAATCTAAAATGGGCGGAGTTAGAAATAAGTATATTATCTATTATTCCTTGCCTTATTAGGGTTTACGGTTTTAGGTACTGCATGATGTTTATGCATACGTAATCTATTAACCTATTAGAACACAGGGCAGATAAAATGTGCCCAAAGAAGTCCAAAATCCAAATGTAATGGGCCCCCTATTCGCAGAGAATACTCTGTATCCCTTTCAATGTACTCCATAAAAGTATAACACATTCATTGACATAGGAACCAGGGAAGAAAACTCCAGGTGTGCTACCTGGGCAAAAGTGCCTCTCAGTGAAGGCTGGCGCTGGCCCAGCTCCATCCAGCTCCCTGCCTCCAGCAGGATCTCGCCCACTGCTCAAGGAGGGTAGGGGGATTGGCCTACAGGCAAGGGGCACACACTGCACATGCTCTATCTCCAGGGCTGCCTCTGTGCATGCAGCCCAGCCTCTCCCGCGGCTCAGGTGCAGGCGTTAGGTCCGGGGACGCAAGCACGCCCTGCGTGTGGGTGCTCTCCAAGCCCACCAGGCGCAGGTTTCTTGAGTGCGGCCGGCCTCGGTCTGAGGAGAGGGCACCGGGCTGAGGCGGCTAGTCAAAGGTGGCGCCTAAGCGACAAGGAGCACAAGCGGTGAGTGCCGGTGTCGGGGGCTAGCAGGGAGGGCTCTTCTGTGCTTGTGCTGTGCCAGACATATTGGGCTAGGGCACGCGTGCCCGGCTGCTGGCCGGAGTGGCCGCGCGCTGGGGGACCGGGCATGGCACCCATAGGGTGGGTAGGTGGTCGGCCTTGGGGTCAGGGAGGCAGGGGCTCCCGTGACCACCCTGCTTGGGCGGCACTGGCCATGCGGGCTGAATTGCAGAAAGGGATCCAGTTGGGGCTCGCCAGGGGGCCAAGGCGGGGAGCCTGGCCGGCCCCAAGCCTGGGGAACCTCTGAGGAGGAGGAGGGCAGCCCGCCAGGGATCAGGTCTGGATTGGCCCCACAAACGCCCAAGGTGTTGGCGACCTGGGAGGTGGCAGTGGTCCAGGGACCCAGGGGCACGGCCTGGGAGCCAGGGCGTCTCGCTAGCAGCAGCGGCCTCACCCCACTCCCCCTGAGACTGTCGGGGCACCGGGTGGGTAACCTGAGCAAAGTTCCCCCAAGTAACTTTGTTGGGGCACCACAGACAATGTGTGGGGTTGGGACGGGAGAAGGAGCAGGTGTGGGCTTTCCGGACAAAAGCCCTGGGGACCCCAGTTGCCACCCCCACCCCGACCCCTACCCCGGCCCCATATAAATGGATGATGGGCGATTGCGAGGATTGGTTTCCTTCTGGAGCTGCTGGCTCCTTTCTTCCTAGTTGGGAGTCCTGGCATTCGTGGCTCCTTTTCTCCTACAATCGATGTTGAAGTTTTGGCGTTTTGGGTGAGAAAGATGTTTGTTCCCTGGAGGAGAAAAGGCTCCCATTGGTACGATCTTTCTTTTTTTTTTAATTTAATTTAATTTTAATTGTGGACATACTGTACTGAGTGGTTACAATTACATGGGCAGGATAATGCGTACATTTCTTACCAAGCATTGCATCCTCCTCCTTTGTTTACCCTTCACATCCCTTCCCAGCCTCCCCCCTCCCCCACCAATCCCAATCCTTCTCCTTCCCCCCCTTCCCTCCCACCCCCACCGACTTGTAAAGCTCGTTTTGGAGATGACAACTTGTACTTCTCATTGTTGCAACAGGTCCACCTGAATCCTTAAACAACTGGTTTTTCCCCATCTCCTCCACAAGTTATACTGACATCAAATATAGTGAAAGCAGGGGTTATACTGTGGGGGAGGGACATACAAAGCAACAAAGAGATAAAGCTCAAAGAAGGTGTTGTCAGGACGTGCTGTCTGTTTTTGTGTACCCAGCAGCCTATTGTCTTAGTTTTGCTTGTTGCAAACTAGCTCATTCTTAGTTTTAAAAAGGTCCAGAGAGGTAATATTGCATTTTCTTTTAAACATATCCCGTGCCACCTCGCCTCACTGCTGAAGTTCAGTAATTCCCAAACTTGGCTACACGGGAGTTTTAGCACTTATTTTAGCCAAATCACACCCCAGACCCATGAAGACACTATATCTATATCTCTATATAATATATAATGTATATAATATATTAAGCACTTCCATGGTGCTGCACAGTTTGGAGAGGGCTGACTTAATATGTAAAGCTAAAGTCAGGACTTTAGATTCACAAAATAAAAGCATTCTGTTGCTAGTAATGGGATGAAACTAGTTCTTTTCTCTGAGACAAGAGCTTACAAAGGGTAGTTTCTTTCACAACAGGGAGGGAGGCTGGGATCTCTGATGGTTTAAACTTTAGCTAAAAAGTTTGACTAGCTCCCAGGACATGGTGTTTTGAATTTCTGTTACTAGCCTTCCTTCTTTAACTCTTTGATACAAGCCAAACAATTTCTCCTTTTAACCCTCCATCAACTCCTCCCTTAACCTTCCCAGCTTCTCTGTTAGTTTTACCCCAGACAAGGGGATAATCTTCTGATGTCAGTTACTGAATCTGAAGGGTTAAGAGGTTTCCATAGCAATGTGTCCTTACCAGGGGAAGTGGGCAGGCCCTCTTACCATTAGGTTCCCAAATGAGATTCGCTTCCTTTTCTGAAGATTTTCATTCAACCTTGTTCAGTTCTTGGCCTAGGCACATGTAAGGGTGATCTCATCCAGTTCAGGGTTTTCTTCTAAGATAATTGCAGAATTCTTTCATGATGCTGCTGTTTGGGCATGATACTGCTTGCAAGGACATTTTCCTTCCTGGACTATTCCCTTGTACTTCCTTTGTACTCAGGAGACTTGTTTGACAAAGTTCCAAAATGAGTGGAAACAGTTTTCTTCTAAAATGTTTCCTGTCACTCACCGAAGCCTAAGAATTGTATGCATCGTTTTTTTCTAAAGTTCTAAGACATTTTATATCTAAGCAATTAAAAAAAGTCAAATATCCACAGCACTACAAAAAACTTTTGATAATTTGTTCCCCCCGCCAAAAAAGTCAACTTTTTAGCTTTATTCCTAGAAGGTGTACTGCGCAGATTCTTTACACAAAAGTGAAACCATTTGTAATGTTATCCTTTGAAATAACAAAAGAAAAACACATTCGAAGCATTTATTCAATTCTTTCCTCTCCCAAAACACAAATCCAGAATCAAAATTTCAAATTTCAAAAGGTTCTGAATAAATATGGTACACAAATACCCTACTTACATGATTCTGGCATTTTGTTAATGTCTTCAAGCTTTCTGTGCAAATAATCACAATTCAGTTAATTTCAAGATGGTTGCAGAACTCCAGTTATTCTGAGAGTGCATTAGGAGTTGGAACATTAGGAGTTGGTTTTCTTTCACTGACCTCTTTTCTTACTTACCTCTTGTTTTTATGTGCTAAGTCCATTTCCTGTTCACCAGCTTTCAAACAAATTTCCATAAGGCTAATTTTTCACACTTCATTATGAGAAGGGAACACTGGTAGATGTATCCTCATAGCTTATAGTTCCAAGTATTTGTGCTCTGCTACTGAGATAGTAATCTCATCCTCTTCCCCTTTTCCATCACACATCAAAAATTGTCTTGGAGTCTTCTCAGTATAGTGCTTCTTTCAATCCAGTTTTGTAGCAACAAATTCTTTGTTTATTTTTTTATTTTTACTTACTTATTTATTTTTTGGGTAACATGTAATTCCTGAAGGGTACTTTTTAAAAAATTAAGCAACTGTTGTGTATGAGATTTTCTTAAAACAGTGTAGAATGAAATGCATTTATCCTTGTTTTAGACAGCTAGGGAAATACTGAAAAACATTATATAAATAAAAATCACAGTCGTATCATCCAGAAATCAATAACTGCTAATGGGATAATACACTTCTTCTTTGTTAAAAAGAAATCTTCATAGAAAGTCATTGTGTTTGGTTTTTGTTTTATGTTTTATTTTCATTTTATGGCACTGAGGTTTGAACAGAAGGCCTTTCCATTTGAGCCATGAATCTATTTCAGACATACTTTGAAATAAAGTTGCAATATTAATTTTGTACAGTTTCAAATTCCTCCTTTTACTAAATTTGTAGTATGATTTTTTGTTTGTCTTTTGAAAGTAGATTTTTAATGATGCATATGCACACTTTTATTTAGCTAGTTTCCTATTAATACTGTTTTTTGTAAAAAAAATAAATCATTTTTACTGGTTGAGCAAATGATATTGGGTTCTCTTGTTTCAAAGTCTATACTGGCCAAATCTTGTGTATAAGTGACTTTAATTCTTTAATGCTTTAATCTTTCTTGGCATATGGGTAATGTCTTTGCATTATAAAGTTCTATTGAGATAGAAGAAGGCTAACAAGGACTGGAAAAGACATGGGCTTAATTAATAAATATTGGTAAATGCCCTGGCCTGAAAGTATCTGTGATTTCTTTTTCTCTTTTCTTTTTAATTTTTTTTGTTGTAAAGATACTGTACAGAGGGGTTAAAGTTACATGGGTGAGGTAATGAGTACATTTCCTATCTAGTACTGGGGAATCTCTGGGGAGGACTAGGACAGCCCGCAAGGGCTCTGGTAGCAATCGGCCACATGAATGCCCGCAGTGTTGGCAACTCTGGAGGTGGCTGTGGTCCAGGGACAAGGGGGCGCAGCACGGGAGCCCCCTCGCTCTGAGCCCCCTGGGGGCACCTGGTGGGGAACTTGAGCAAAGTTCCCACAAGTAACTTTATTGGGGTGCCACAGATGAGTGATCCTAAAGACCCTAAAAGTGTGTGTACCCCAAAATGTTCACTTCCATCAATGTCACCACACCTTCACTCCATAGGGAACCCAGCTTGATCCTCAGAGGGCCAGCTGGGGACATGCAGTGGGTGGGGAGACAGCCCCATGTGGCTCGGGGACACATGGAAATCTAGGCCACGTTCCAGTGCACACCATTTCTCATTTCCTCTCTATGCCATGCAGGGAGATTAGAGGCCCTGAGACCAGGGTAGTTAAAGAAGGTGGAGGAGCTCGCCAAGGAGAACAACATCCTATTTTCCAGCATCCAAATTATTCCATCTCCAGGTGAGGCCCAGGGCTGTTTCCTATAGAATACCCCCCCAAAAAAACCATGAAATGAAATCACTATCTAAGATCCTGACTCAGTATGTTCTTTGTCTACAGTTGCACTGTACTCAAGTGTGAGTGCATAAACTTTGTCATATTGAACATCTCCCTTGATCTTGTTGTGTTTTTTCCTTCCTTGCACTTTTTCACAGATGAGTACTGAGCTTCCCTGAAGTGAGTAGACACAAACCTGGCCCAACCCATTTGCTACTTTAATTCTACTATATTTTTCATTGGATAAGTGGAGTTCCATGGTTAACAGAGTCTCTCTTGAAGGAGACTATCGTAGTCTCTTTTTTTTGTTTTGATTTTTGTTGTTGTTGTTGGTGGTGGTGGTCGTGGGGTTTGAACTCTGGGCCTGGAAACTGTCAACTCAAGGTTGGTGCTCTACCACTTGAGCCATGGCACTATTTTGGTTTTCTGGTGGTTCACTGGAGATAAGCCTGGCCTGACTTTGAACATGTGATCCTCAGATATCAGCCTCCAGAGTAGCTAGGATGACAGGCCTCAGCCATCTGGTGCCTGGCTTAGTCTATGTTTTTGTTTTTTTTGTTTTTTTTTTTTTGTGAGAATACGGTACAGAGAAGTTACAATTACATGGGCAAGATAACGAGTACATTTCTTTTTTATTTATTTATATTTTATTTTATTTTATTTTATTTGAGAATATACTGTACAGAGGGGTTACAATTACATGGGCAGGATAATGCATACATTTCTTACCAAGCATTGCAGCCTCCTCCTTTGTTTACCCTTCACATCCCTTCCCAGCCTCCCCCCTCCCCCCCACCCAATCATACCCCCCTCCCCCCCCACACCGACATTGTAAAGCTGGTTTTGACATGACATTTTGTACTTCTCATTGTTGCAACAGGTCCACCTGAATCCTTAAACGACTTGTTTGTCCCCATCTCCTCCACATGTTATACTGACATCAAATATAGTGAAAGCGGGGGTTACACTGTGGGGGAGGGACATACAAAGCAACAAAGAAATAATCTTATAAATGCGTTAGAAACACATGCATGAAAGAAACGAAAACATTAAAATACATATTTAAGGGTTCACTTTCCTAACATCACGTTATCTGACCTTTTTCGCTTGACTCATACCTATACTAGATATTGCAAATAAGGAAAACCATAGGACCTATGTTTCTTTGGGCCTGGCTTACTTCACTTAATATAATTTTTTCCAAGCCTTTCCATTTCCTAACAAATGGGGAAATGTCATTCTTTCTAACGAGTACATTTCTTATCAAGCATTGTTGCCTCCTCTTTGTTTCCCCTTCTCATCCATTCCCATACTCCCTCCACCTCTCCCCACCCGATCCTTCCTCCCCCCCCCACCAAAGTGGTAAAATTCTTTTTTTGAAATAACGACTTGTACATCTCATTGTTGCAATGGGTCCACCTGTATCCTTAGTGAAATGATTTGTTTTTGCTCTTCCCTTCCACAAATTATACCAACATCAAGTGAAAGCAGGGGTTATACCGTGTGGGAGGGACATACACAGCAGCATAGAAATCATCTTATAAATATATTAGAAACAATTGCATGAGTGAGAAAAAACATTTATCACAGAAATCTTCCCTGATGACTTCGGCCTCCACATAATTGCGAGGAGAAGGACACAGTCAGTCATGTTTGATCTGAAGCATGGAAGATGATGAACTTCGGGGGACTTTCAGAGTTAGTGGAGGATGTCATATTGGCGCACTCTCTTAGCCATAGGGCAGATCCTCAGAAATCATTTGGGCATGAAGATACACATGGAATTTCCAGTAGAAACTACCCATCAGCCATTACCACCCAAAAATGCATCTTGGATAGAAGTTTGAGGAAACCATCTCCTTGTCCTAGGAAGACCAGGCCCCAGGCACAGATTTGGTCCTGTTAGAAATAAATTTGCCCTGGCCATGTTCTCCTTCTGTAGGCGCTTTGTTTTCCATGTGTAATCTGCACTATGAAGCCATTCACAGGGTCTCAGGTGCATTTGATTGCCCACTGCTCCCTCCCAATAGGTAGTAGCATCTTCAAAAATGCATGCACATCCATCTTCCTCATTCAAATGGAATCAGCTCTAAGACAACAATCCATCCTAAACTTTGATACATCTTTTCCTCTTTCCTGGAAAGTCGTTATCTGGATTCGATGTTTTTCATTGCCTTCTTCCTTTTCTTCGGAAATTTGTGCTATTGTGACTTAACTCAGTGATTCAATAACAGTTTCCCAGAATCCAATTCTGACTGTGAAGACTCAAATCAATGTCCCCTGGCTCAGAATAAGCCACTTCAATTGAATCATGGAAAACTAAATCTATAAGAGAACTATACTATTAATTATAAAAATAATAATAATAACTATTATTTAGAATAACTCCAGGCTCACTCACACTCCTGGTCCTAGCTACCCAGAAGGCTAAGATCTAAATATCATGGTTTGAAGTCAGACTGGGGGCAGGAAAGTCCATGAGATTCTCATCTCCAATGAATCATCCCCAAACCCAGAAGTAGTAGAGTGCTAGCCTTGAACACAAAACCTGAGGGAGGATGCACATGTCCTGGGTACCAACTCAGGACCTGAAAACACACAGAGACAACTACAGAGTCCTTGAGTGTTTCAACATTAGGAAAGAAAATAATCTTGAAGACCGTGACTGATGTTGTACCCCACATTTCCCAAGAATGTAGCTTTGGTCACAGATTGTGATACAGGAAGGCAAAGTAAAGGTGCTGTTAGTTCTGCCCACAGAACCTCTCTATTCCCCTACTTGTCCTTGTACAGAATGGAGGCTCACCAGAATTCACCTGCCCAGTAATTACCAGTAGCTATCAATCACTTGACTGAATCAGCAAAGGATTTCCAGGTTCTAGGCTTACTTCCACTTCCTCTGAGGTTACTTCCTTTCTCATATCTCTTCAACATCTGGTTTTGGCCACACCTCTTCTTCCTCTTTCCCAGATATAGTCTGTCTCCTCTATTAGCTCCACCTCTCAGCATGGCTTACATCTGGTGCAGGCTAGTGGTTGGATTGCCCCCCCCCAATAAACTCTCTTCTGCCTGAACCATGTGGTGGTTTCCTTTCAGCAGAACTGAGCCCTGTCCTGTGTCAAGAATAAAGAATGCCAGCCTGGCACCAGTGGCTCATGCCTCTCATCTTAGCTACTCAGGAGGCTGAGATCTGGAGGATCTCAAAGGTTCAAAGCCAGCCCAGGCAGGAATGTCCATGAGGCTTTGATCTCCAGTGATACCACCAGAAAACCAGAAATGGTGCTATATATGTGGCTAGAGCTCTAGCCTTGAGCTGAAGAGCTCAGGGATTGTGCACAGGCCCAGAGTTCGAGCCCCATGACTGACAAAAAGCAAAAATATTTTCCCCTACTGCTGGTAACTATAGGAAGGATGGACATGGGTAAGTCCAGGAATGTAGAGGCTGGAGCCTCTTGAATGACATAAAAAAAGGCCTTAGGAACACCAGATGCCTAGAACATACAACTCCACAGTGGGGAGACTTCATCTGTTTACCTCTAAACATCCCCCAACCCACAATTAACAGGACATAGCTCAGTTTATATGCATAAGGAGTGGGCATACTTTAATATGAAATAATTGCTATTCCAGCCCAACCCTGGGCTGGAGGTTGAGTTCACCAAAATGCTTAAACCAAATAAGTCATACACCCAATACTCCACTTCCGTAGGATCTGATGGGTCTGGAAATCTCATGGTGGTTACAGGAAAATTTAAAAATAAAATTTAAAAAGAGCCACCTGGCCTCACATTTCATATGGAATCTACAGAAATGAAGGTATCCTTACAGTTTTGAAGGTTGCCTTTTTTTGCCCTAATGCTGAAACACTCAAGTATTCTGTCCTTGTTTCATTGTGGGTTTTTCCAGTCCTGAGCTTGTACTCAGGGCCTGGGAATTCTCCCTAAGGCTCTGCGTTGAAGGCTAGAACCACTCTACTATGTAAACCACAGCACCACTCCTGGGTTTTGGGTGATTAATGGGCCATCCCAGTCTCTTGGAGCTGAGTTCAAACTCTTCTATACTGAGTAGCTAGGATTAGTGGCAGGAGTCTGGTTATATTCTGAATTTTTTTTGTCAGTCATGGGGTTTGAACTCTAGGCATGGGTGCTGTTCCTGAGCTCTTCAGCTCAAGGCTGGCCCTCTACCACTTTGAATTTTACACACACACACACACACACACACACACACACACACATATGTTGCCAATTCTGAATTTTTAGTGGTTCATTGGCGATAAGAGTCTCACAAACTTTTCCTGCCCAGGCTGGATTAGAACCAGGATACTTCAGAACTCAGCCTTTTGGCTTAGCTGGGATGACAGGCATGAAAGGCATGTTGCCTCCCACTGGGCTGTTTCCATTCATTGGCCCCCAATTTCCTCCCTGTCCCCAGCAGCACCAGGAAGAGCAAATTGGTTCCCCACACTCCTGTAGCAGTGACATTGGCAAGGTAGATGGACATTAATCTTTTTGCCAGCCCTCCACTGTTCAGGTTTTTACAGTGACTCTTTGAGCAAGGACCTGGACAGTTAATCATCTGTGTTCTCAACACTGCCTCAGTGATCAAGTGATAGTGGAACTGAGTTGTTTTTCTTTGTTGGTTGTTGTTTTTATTTTATTTTTATTTAATTTAATTAATTTTTATTTATATTATTACTTTAATTTAATTAATTTTTATTTATTTATTTATTATTTTATATATTACTTTTATTTATATCGTGGTTCTAGTCCTAGGGCTTAATCTAGCGGTTTGAGCTTTGTTGTTGTTGTTGTTAAAGGCTAGTCTTATGCCACTTGAGCCACAGCTCTAGTTTTGGCTTTTATTGGTGACTCATTGGAGATAGAGTCACATGGTCACTCCTGCCCCAGGTTGGCTTTGAACCATGATCCTTATATCTCAATCATCTGAGTCACTATGTGAATGCCGTGAGCCCCCTGTAATCCCTGTCCAGCTGAGATTTCCTATATGGACTCCATACTCTATAGTTTCCTTTTATCCCCATCTGCATGACCATCCACGTTTTCTGTGTTCTTGCCCTGTCCTCACAAAAGGAGAGGACCAAATGATTTGAACTTCACTTAACCATGTTAGCTCTGTAGCAGCTGAAAAAATAAATCAATCAAAACTAGAAATCACATCTTTATAATTCATTCAGCCAGATGCTCAATATGATGCTCTCCCTGAGTATAATGGACACCTCAGTATCAAACTGAAATGTTTGGTCAGAGATCAAGATATCATGGGGATTGACAACATATTTGAGGGGCTCATTGGTGTACACCTGCCGGGAAATTTACATTACGGTTCACTCTGTTGAGAACATGTTAGGCGAGTTCAACATGGAAATGAGCCCACTTCCCCCAGGAAAGGACTAAATCTGCTTCAGTCAAATTAAATGAGAATTTGCCATGTGGGTCCCTAGCTGACAGCCCAATTATTCCTGCATGGGTGGCCCAGGCTATTTCACAGGGAGCTATGGGAATGGGATGGACTAAATGTGTGACAGATACAGGTGTTTCCAAAGTGACGTTTCTGCTATACAGAAAAACATTCTGACTCCTCCACTCAACAGTACAGGGCTAAGGTGATCAACCATGGGCTACTCTGCCCTATCCCAGTCCAGCCCCCATTCTTCCCCTGGCCCAGGTGGATAGGTGTCCTCCCCCACACTTATACCCACCTGCCACCAGGATCATGTGTGTTATCTGTCCTTCATTGTCCACATTCACGTTGTAGAAGATGTTATTGCCTTTGCTTTGCTTCACAAGCTCGAAGGTGTTCGTACCAGAGTCTACTATGGAAGAGAAAGAACCCAGGGTGAGTCCACTTGAGTTCCCTCACCTCATTTCACTTTTCCCTAGTCCTGTGTGGAATAGACTGTTCTCTCCTCTCCTTCTGGATTAAGCTGGTGGTCAATAATCAATAACTTTGAACCTAATCAATCCATCTCATGCACTTCCTTGAAGTTCAAATATCTTGATTTCTTGGGGTGGTGATGGGCCCCATAGATAAATTTCTGAATTCTCCATGCTCCCCAAAACACCATTCAAGGCTGAATCTTCCTGAATCTGTGCTCCCACATGTCACAGGTTAAACTGATAAAAATTCAGTAGGTGCAGGTATGCTCTCCTTCTATTGACATTCTGACTTTTATATCAGAGATTCAGTAAATTGGAGCACTTTTCCTTCGATCATTTGTCTATCAGACCTCTAATAGACTTTATTATGATGTATATTTTAATTAAAATTAATTAAAATTAATTAATTAAAACAAAGCAATTTTATGAACACAGTGAGTCTCGATCAATGTTGAACATATGGACATCAAATCACATTTTTCCAATGAGATGTAATAATACCTGACCAACTAGTTAAAGCAATTGTTGAACATATCCCCCCCCCCCGAATTTAATTCATGGACATTTCCTTACAATGCTAATTCATCCATCTCCTCCCCCTCTCACTCTGTTGAAAGGGAATTGATTTGCACCAACACACAATCAAAAGAAAAACCTATTACAATGAATAAATATATGTGCTGATAACTTAAGAGTCAGGAGCTGGGGCTGATCACATCTGTATCACCTGTTTATATAGTTTTCAGATTTTTTTTTTAAATACACATGCAGCATGCTTTAAAAAATTGTGTCCCACTGCCAAAGCTATCCACACCCCCTGCCCACACATACACCCAAATGTGGAGACATCTATCAAGATCTGATGTATTTGCCGCTCTCATAAATGGTGACTCCCATGTGTAACCACTCAGAGGCCATTTTTGAAAATGAATAATAAAATAATAAATAATAAAATAGAATGGTTAAAATATTTAAAAATAAATATAATAATAAAATAAATAATAAAATAATAAAATTTTCTAGGAAGAACTGAGCAACTTGGATGTCGATTGTATTTTCTTAATTCTGATAATGTCCGACTCTTGGATGTTTCTAGAATTCAAAGCTATTGATGTAACACCTGAAGTGACCTCCATGAATCTCCCAACCATGTGCACACTCCTGCTTTGAGTCCAGTTTTCTGTCTATACCGCGTTGTACTCACACTCTCCTACATAGACCCCATCCTCCCTCAGCTCACCCACAACAGTGTATTTTTGTCACTCCCCAGTTTGCCTGTAAGATAACAAGAAAACAACAACAGAACAACAACCAAGTCTTTATTTCCTATCCACAAATCCGAGCTACTTCTTCCAGACCTTTCGAGTAGCCAAGGAGGACATCAACCGGGGGAAATGCTTTGAATAACTTATGGTACTTGTTCTGATTCTTTTCATCACCATTCTTTGTCATTTTTGTGCAAGTCTTGTGGTTTGAACTCAGAACCAGAGAACTCATCCTCAGGTCTTGTGTTTTTCTCAAGGCTGGTGGTGTAGCACTCGAACCACAGCTCTACATTCTGGTTTTTGATAGTTATGTTCCTAATGGATATGCTTGCCTGGGCTGGTTTCAGACCTCACTCTCTGAGATCCCACCTCCTGAGCATCTGGGATTACAGGCATGAGCCACCAGGGCTTTGGCTGTTAGTTGCATAGTTTTGTGCTAGTGTCAAGGGAAGAGGATTCTTCTAGAATGCTCTTCCAGACAGTGTGGTCTCCACAGAGCTCATACTATCCATTCATGGATTGAAACCAGCAATGATGTCATTATCTAAATATGTCCCTGTCTGCATGCAGGATCAAATGTCCCAGATATGTGAGAAGCCACAGGCTCTGTCAATCAATTCTGGAGAGGCATGGAGGCAGGGAATGAGAGAGAAGGTTTTGCTTACTTGTTATAAAAGTCCACGGTCATGTATTTACCACCTTCAGGAGCCTTAATATGTCAGAGCAGGCCTCTCAAGGGTCTGCCCTCCTGGATCTTCTCTGGCTTGTCCACAAAGATGGCTAGGGTGTGCCACTTGCCAGTCACGTAAATGACCCATGTCCCAAAGGCAAAAGGCCAGCACTCTCCTGATTCCGCTCAGTTCCCTTTATCCAGCACCAAAGAAGCCATTCCTGACTGGGCAAGAGAAGAAAATGAGGCCAGGCCTTGCCAATTTGTGTGGAGTCTCCCACACTGTGACACCAGGACCGAGAGAGACATGCTTGGGAACCATTGCATGTGGAGAGTGAGTTAAGGATTCCATGTAGGCACGACATGTGATCCAGTCTAATAACGATACTGTTGCCTTAGCTTTTGGATTGAAGAGGACACCTTTGTCACACGACAGGGAGTTGAAAGGTGCAAAGGCATTTTCCTGATTATGAAGACACATTGAATCCACATGTTATCAAACAGAATCTCTCTCTCTTACACACAAATGCACATACACACACAAAACTGGCACATTTTACACACACACACACACACACACACACACACACACACACACGGGCCATGCAAGATGAACATGCCCATTCAGGGATCCCTCTGATGGCTGGACCTGAGATCTTTGGCCTGCACAGGCCTCACCAAACAGCAGGGTAAGTGCAGAGCCTTCATCATGTTGATGCTGGTTGTCCTTGTCCTACAGAAGCTCAGAGCAGGACAGGTGTGGTGGAGAGAATATGAATAGATTCCCTCCTTTTATACCATTGATCCACAGGCCTGATTCATAATGACCATTTGTCCTCCTGAAATTGTTCTCTGACTGTCCCTCACTGGCGGAAAGGGGGTGGATGGGCAGTGACTGGGATTCTCAGACTAATTGGATTAGCTTAGAGGAAAATAAAGTGGAGCCCAGTGACCTTCACGGTGGTTTAAGGAGAACAATGGGAGGCAGGGGTTGCAAGGACAGGCATGGCTCTTACTCCTCCTTCTGTCCTAGTTAGGTCAGGAGATTGGTTATCTACATCCATGGGTCTCCTTTCTACCTTGCAAGGGCAGGGGGGTGGGGAAAGGAGGGTGTAGCTTGTCTCTATGACCTTGGTGGAACCCAAAGAACATTGCTCTGCAATCCAAGATAGCAGCCTCCCACTTCAATCCAATCATGGGTTGACATCCAATCATCAACAAATCATGTATAACATAAATTGCAGGCCTACCATGCTTCTCTCAGACTACATTTCTTGCTGAAGAAAGAAAAGCACAGGAAAAAGGCACAAATGGCAATTCTTAACCTGATTCAGGAATATGGTCCTATTGATTTGTTCTTCCCATGCTATTCATTCATCCAGTATGGTTGTTCATGTGGAGCAGAAGGAAACCAGGAGAAAACACTCTCAGAAAAGACAGAAAGTTGCATGTTATGGCTACACAATGGATCTGGACAGATTTCTGTATGAATTCGGTGGTATGATTTCTCCATCTTGACTGATCAAAAGTTTTTTGTTTTTTTATTTTTATTTTTGCATCAAATTTCTTCATGCAATAGATGGGTGGAACACAAACATATTTCTGGTGGCCCAAGGCCCATTTATCTCAATATTTTTTACCTTCTCACAGTCCCTGATATCTAAACTAAAGAAAATAGTTGTACCACGAATTGACAAAAGTATTTATCTTTTTTTGACAGTCCTGGGGCTTGAACTCAGAGCCTAGGCACTGTCCTTGAGCTTCTTTTGCTCAAGGCTTTACCAATTCAGTCACAGCACCACTTCTGACTTTTTCTGTGAATGTTGTATACTGAGAAATCAAACCCAGGGCGTCATGCATGCTAGGCCAGCATTCTACCACTAAGCCAGTTTCCCAGCCGCTCCATTTATCATTTATAGATATTTTTAAATATCAATCAGTCCCACTGGAGGTCTGGTAGCCTGGAGATAAAATGTATTTGAGGGGATGGGAAGGTGGCTCAGTGGTACAGCACTTGCTTTGCATGCATGAGGCCCTGGATTCCATTCCTCAGCACCACATAAGCAAAAGGAAAAAACCTGGAAGTGGTGCTGTGGCTCAAGTGTTAGAGCGCTAGCCTTGAGCTGAAGAGCTGAGGAACAGTGTCCAAGTCCAGTGTTCAGGCCCCACGACCGGACCCAAAAAACAAACAAACAAAAAAAAGTATTTGATGTTCATAAGCTTCTCAGAAACAGAAACATGGACATTTTTTCAAAATGTTCATGAGATAATGACTTTGTTCTGAGGTTAGTCCTATGCTTGTTTTTCAGATGCTTTGGTTCTGAACACAAAAATAATTCATCTTTCACCCAGTGCAAATCTAGCTATGCTATTCGCACTGAATAAATCATTTTCCTTTCTTTTTGATGGATGCCTAAAGTGTTCCAGATACACTAAAGACACCTGGTGTCTTTGGGACACCTTTGTTACACCTGGAAAAGGCAGCATCTTTTGAAGTCAAGATAAGGTCAGTGTCAGCCTTGAACTACTTCCTTCTTCCTTCTTGCTTAATCCTATTTTCTGATTGACCCTTCCATGAAAATTCCCTGTGTTCTTGTTGGAATAAAGGTTTTATATATATATATATATATATATATATATATATATATATATATATATATATATATATATATATAACCTTTATATATTTATTTACATATAACGATATATAAATAAATGTAAATATATATGTATCTACATTAACTATTGCATTTCCCAATGGCTTGCGGTCATCTAACATGTTGTTCAGTACTTTTTTATGCACCAACGCAATTAATGCAAGCAGAGAAGAGCACCCTAGTTTCAAATCCTGTAAGGGTGAGACACAAATCCTACCAACTCTCTTACCCTAGGATTGTGGTAAAGTCATCAAGACTCACAAAGGAGTTCCTTATTTCATATTGCTTTATTTTTTATGTATTTCTACATATTTATGATCATAAAGTAGTTGCACAAAGGATGCATTATTTTTATAAAACAGTTTGTGAATAGAATACATTTTTATCAATGTTACCCTTCGAACATTCTCACCCCTCCCTCCTCTACCCACCCAGATGCTTTATTTGATATATATATATATATATATGTATATGTATATATATTGGATTCTTGTCTGTTTTCTGTTTTTCTTTTTGGCATTTCTTCATGTCTTTTATTGCCATTTCTAGTTCTTTATTAGACATCTGCTTTCAAATGATTTTCTGGGTTACAATAGAGTACAAACATTAGCTCAAGTAGGACTTATGGAAAATAAGCTACACAATATAGACCCAAATTATGCTCCGCAGAATAAGTTCAGATCCTCAGTGACCTCTTCGTTTAGGATGAAGTCTTTTGCAAATGCTGTCCTAAAGGTAGTGGTCGTGGTATTACTTAATTACTCTTTCTCATCGCAGGCAGAACTAACACACTCTTCACTAAGAAACTGTTCTCATTCAGAATGTATTTCATGTCTACATGTAGATTTTCAGTACATTCTCCGACCTTTGAAATCCACACCATGGAAAATTTCAGTGTATAGTCCAACTTTTGATGTCTATCCAGCAACAGGATTAGAATTTCACATGGAAGGGATTTCAGTTTAATATTTCTTTTCCTGGCTTTCCTCTGTGTGAATTTCATCCCAACTTTCTCCAATGGAGTCCTTCCAGAAAAATCTTCTTAGGATCAGTCTAATTGTTATCTGACCTTAGGTAAACCTTGTTAAGTGGCCATTAGGACAAATGACCAAGTACTGTCTCTCTTGGGCCTTGTTTCCTATTGATTCCTGAAGGATGTCACGTAACACTCACCTGTCAACCTCAACTTGACACCAGTCAGTGTATTTGTGAGCCAAATACAAATAAACAGCCAGATTTCAGCATCTTTTATTACAAATGTTACATTACTACTGTATCACATAAGCAAATATTACATTATTTATTGACCTTATTATGTATGTCAATGCTTTTGCTGATCAGACTTTCTCAGATTTAGAAAGGACTGAAGAGATGATCTCTGGAAGTATGCTCATTTGCATTTGAGATTGTCCTCTGTGCAATTACAGATCTTCTTGTTTGTGTTGAGAAAATGATTTACTTTTCGAGCCATGCAGGGAATGCATTGGTGTTCTGGTGTAGTATACCCCATATAATACAGAGTGTGCATGGATTATTTGATGTGCTGGGTGGCATGCAAGTCAACGCACACATGTATTATGGAAGTACTGTAGATTCAAGGCTTATAGTAAAGAGTGTAATTCCTTAGAAAGAATAAAAATTCAACCAAGTAAACAAATGGAAGTGGGGACTTGAAATAGGTGTGGTGGGGTCAAGTGAAGTTAAGTTAGAGGAATGAAGATAAGTGTGAGAACTCAGTGTGTATCCTATGAAATAAAGAAGAGGCCTCCCAATGTCCTCTTCCGTTGACAGAGTCGAAGCCTAGCACCTGCATTGTGGGTTGAGGGCTATTTGTAGTGGGACATGGAGGAAGTCTTCCCATGTTGAAGGCTCCTGGTATTCCTAAGGCCTCATTTTGATGAGGCTACAGTCTCAATTTCCCCAAATATTCACTAAGTTGGGTGTGTAGGTTCAATTCCTCTGACATTCCTCACAAGGAAGGGCAAAACTTTCTGCCTATAGAGAACAGAAAGACACCAAACTTTCAAGACACAGGCCGACTTCTTAAAAAAGTCATTTTCTTATGTAATAGTAGCAACCATTCCTATTTTCTCTTTCTCTTTTGCCCATCTTGAAGGGAATAGAAGCTGCTGAAGGACAAACTCAGCTCTAGCAGGAAATGTCTATTGAGACTTGACCCCCCCCCCCATGCCCGACCATTAATAACCCCAAACTGGAAGATGGAGCTGTATGGCTCAGGTGATTGAAGGCCAGTCTGGAACCAAACAAAAAATTCATGGACAGCACCCCCAGGCCCTGAGTTCTAATCCCACACATGTCATTTACAAACAACAACAACAACAAAAAACAAACCAAGTCACCCCAAATACTCTAGTCCATACGAGGATCACAGTTTTTCTTGAAGGAATCCAAGTGAATATTGGCTGTCTGTCTGTGTCATTTCCTCCATCAGAAAATTATTCCCTCTCTCCCTCCCCCTCTCTCTCTCCCTCTCTCCCTCTCCCTCTCCCTCTCCCTCTCCCTCTCTCTCTCTCTCTCTCTCTCTCTCTCTCTCTCTCTCTCTCTCTCTCTCTCTCTCTCTCTCTCTCTCTCTCTCTCTCTCTCTCTTCTCTCTCTCTCTCTCATTGTCTTCCAATTCTGCACATTAGTTCATCATGATGTGTGTCCAGGGAGGAAGTTCGAGTCTGGACTTCAATCACCTGGGGCAGCCTATGGACAATCTTTGAAAACTGACCCCTGAAGGGGGGATCACAGACTGAAATCACACAGCTGGGGAGGATGTACAGGAATTTTCCCCAGGAGGGACACAACGTTCTCCATTGCTAAGTAGGAAGCACTGTAGCCTTACCAGAGATCACCAGCCCCAAACCAGTAAAGAAACACCTGTCACCATCAATCATTGAGTAGGCAAAGAATCTCAGGCTCTGAGGTAACTTCCTAAGCATCTGAGGTGACTTCCTAAGCATCAGAGGTGATTTCTTATTCCTCTGAGATCATTTTCCCTTCTGCTGAGGTCACTTCCTCTTCTTCTGAGCTCACTTCCTCTTCCTCTTAGTGTGCTTCCTTTTCCTCAGAGCTCACTTCCTATTTCTCTGAATGTACTACCTCTTCCTCTGAGGTCACTTCCTAAGCATTTGAAGAGCTTCCTCTTCTGCCTCATCATGCCTCCTGCAGACAATGATGGGTCCCCCACAGGTCCCACAGTCACTTTCTCCCTCTGAGGCCACTTCCTCTTCTTCTGAGGCCATTTCCTCTTCCTTTTCCTCAGAGGCCACTTCCTCTTCCTCTGCACTCACTTCCTAACCATCTGGGGAACTTCCTCCTCTGCCCCATCATGCCTCCTTCAGACTGACCAGCCCCCCCGGGGCTTCACTCACTTCTTCCTCTGAGCTCACTTCCTCTGCCTCTAAGGCCACTGTCTCTTCCTCTGAAGTCACTTCCTCACCCACTGAGCTCACTTCTTCCTCTGAACTCACTTCCTCCTTTGCCCCATCACCTTTCACTCAGACTATGACAAGTTCTCCACCCCCAAGACCCTGAGGTCAGTTCTGAGTCCTCTCCACCCACACACCCCCTTGCTCACCTCTACTATTTCCTCTCTATCTGCCCTGTGCTCACTGTACACACCTTCATCTGGCCCAGCAGAAGTTTGGTTCTAAACCCTCTTGTGCCTGGACCTGGTGGAAGTTTCCCCGCTCTCTCTCCCAACCCTTCCAGCGCCTTTATTGGTTTCTTGTGCCACCACTCGCATGACCAGAGTTAAAATCTCTACCACTGATGTCGAGTGAGCCTGAGTTCTTGGGGACCCATGTTGAATTACGGCTAATATTTTTGGGGTGGGCATCCCTGTGAGTCTGGGGATGGACCCAGGAAAAGCACACACTGTGATTTCCTCCTGTTTCATGGGCTAATAAGAAATAATTCTTACTCCATCCCCACCTTGGACTGAACAACGAATGGACCAAAGGGTGTAGTTTGAGTCTAACCCAATCCTCTGCATTCCTAGGTTCTGATGGTTGGGTAAGGAGAGAAATCAGGCTTTGAACCACGATCCTCCAGATTTCAGCCTCCTGAGTAGCTAGGATGGCAGTCGTGAGCCTGGAGTTATTCTGAATAATAATAATAATAATAATAATAATAATAATAATAATAATAATAATAATAATAATAATAATAACTACTCTAAGGTTCTTTTCTAGAATTCAGTTTGTCCAATCATCCCATTGGAATGGTCTGGGCAGGGGACATTGAGTCAATCATCCAAGTAAGAATGATATGTTTAGGATGTGGTTTACTGGATCACTAGGTTAAGTATTGTGGGAGCACAAATTTCAGGAGAAGGGGAGGAGGAGGATGAGGAGGAGGAAGTAGCAAAGCTGGAAGTCAAGATAGATGACCTCGTAGGAGAGGAAAAAAAAAAAGCAAAAAACAAAAAACTTCTGGAAAGCAAGGATTGTTCAACTTCCCAGAGGACTATTCTGCTGGAATGGGGTGTATGGGGGTGGGAAGCAGATTCCTGGACAAGTTTCTGCCTGTGAAGGGAAGTCTACCTGTGAGGAAGGAAGTGAGCAGAGAAGAAAGAAATCCCACTGCTTCCTGTCCCACATCATTCTGTCTTTCTTCTTCCCCAAGTGACCCACCCCCCCAAAAAAAAACACTCATTTTGGACACGTGAATTATGACCACAGCCTCCTTCGAGAGCGATTTTTTAATTCCAACCTGGAACATTATACACCCAGAATAAAGGGCTTCCACCAACAGGCTGGGTCCTTATTCCTGGGGACAATAATCTGTAGGGAGAAATTTAAAAAAAGAAGAAAAACAGGACAAGGGAGAAGAAATTAAACCAAAAAAAATACAGGATTATGGAAAGAGGTTTGATTGGACCAAGGCCAGGGCTCTTAGGGGAAGGATTTCAATTTCAGGATTTGGGGGTATTCTGGAGGGAAGAGGATCCTGGAAACTCGCCTGTTTCCAGGATGTGTTGGAAGCTGGAAACCAGAGGTTCCTCTCGGGCGAGCTTCTCCTCAGTCAGACTCTGTCCCTTTTCTTTTTTTTTCTTTTTTTTTTTAATTTAATTTTATTTGTGAACATAGTGTACAGAGGGGTTACAATTACATGGGCAGGATAATGTGTACATTTCTTACCAAGCATTGCAGCCTCCTCCTTTTGTTTACCCTTCACGTCCCTTCCCAGCCTCCCCCCTCCTCCCCAATCCCAATCCTTCTCCTTCCCCTCCACTCCCCCCCCCACACCGATGTTGTAAAGCTCGTTTTGGACATGACAAGGAAATCAGGAAGATGCATAATTCAATGCAGCCTCGACAAGTATGGTTACTCAGGAGGAGGCTGAGATCTGATAGGATCACCAGCCTTAGGGCAAGGAGAGTCCTTGAGATTATGATCGCTCATGAAACTACCAACAAACCAGAAGTTGTGCTATATTTAAGGCTCAATGTAGTAGTGTCCAGGCTAGAGCTGAAGAACCTCAGGTACAGTAATCCAGGGCCCTGAGTTCAAAACACACTATGGCCCTGGGCTTTTTGTGCTCAAGATTAGCATTCTACCATTTTTACTCTGGGTCCTGGGCACTGTCCCCTAGCTTCTTCAGATCCAGGCTGGTGCTCAGTACCACACTGAACCACAAATATGGCAGGACTTCCAGTTTGCCCATGATCCTCTAGATGTCAGCCTCCTCCTGAGTAGCTGGAATGACAGGCATGAGCCACAGGTGACTGGCTCTCATTACTTCTCTTATTAACTGTAACTCCCCTGTTCAATGCATTTACAATGAAAATTTAAAACAACAAAACAAAACATTACCCTAGGGCACAGAATGTGGTACAGTGGTACAGTGCTTTCCTAGCATTCATGAAGCCCTGAGTTCAATTCCTCATTATAACACATACACACACACACACACACAGAAGCCAGGAGTGGTGCTGTGGCTAAAGTGGTAGAATGCTCAGCCTTGAGCAAAAAAGAAGCTCTGGGACAGCACGCTCAGGGTCCTGAGTTCAAACCCCAGGACTGTTGTCATGTTGGAGACCATTCTATTTCAGAATGTTCAATGACTGTTTATCTGCAGGAAAATTTGCATTTGTCTTCACCGCTTGGATCACTCATTAGGAGAGCTCAAAAGGGAGATGTAGTCAATCCACCGACAGGGAATAGGCTTTGTTTCGTCTGCTGAGTTTAGGTGGGATGATCATTTCCAGGGTGGGTAGCTAGGTGACACAAACCCATGATGGCTGAGTGTGTGTGTGTGTGTGCATGTGTGTGTATGACACACAGCTCCCTATCTGGTGTGATATACAAATCAATGTGCACGTGACAGAGTCAGAACTTTTGCAGGAGAAACATGGATTTCTGTTGGGGGACAGTCCCTGAGAAATCCATCCTGATTCCTCTACTTCCACAACAAAGGTTGAGCTCATGGGCCACTGGGATCATGTGTGTGGTCTGTCCTCTTTATCCACGTTCTGGTTGTAGAAGACCATGGTGCCTCTGCCTTGCTCCACCACCTAGAAATAGTTCTTCCTAAAGTCTTCAATGGGTGAGGGGTGGCTGGGAGGGATGGATCAGGATCAGCTCAGGTCCCCCTTCCTAGTCTGGTTGGACTAGAATTTACAGATGCCCATGTTCATTGCTCGCTACTGTGACATGCTAAATATGGACATCTCTTGTGATGGAAGTCATGAGATTGCTCCCCTAGCACTGCTACCGGTGTCTTTAATGCAGTGACATGGATCTTTGCAAAACTTGCTTCCTAGGTAAACTTCATAGAAATGAGTATGCCATACTCAATAGTAATAATTGTTATTATCTTATGTGATCTTGCCACTTAAAAACTTCACATTGGGGCTGGGAATGTGGCTTAAGGATAGAGTGCTTGCCTCTCATGCATGAAGCCCTGGGTTCGATTCCTCAGAAAAACAGAAAAAGCTGGAAGTGGTGCTGTGGCTCAAGTTGTAGAAGGCTATCTTTGAGCACAGAGAGGCTCAGGGAGAGTGCCCAGGCCCAGAGTTCAAACCCCACGACATATATATATATATATATATATATATATATATATATATATATATATATATATATATATATATATATATATATATATATATATATATATATATACACACACACACACACTTACATTACACTGTATGGTATTTGCATTCAGCAATACCTCCTGCTGATATGTTCAAAGGACAGTGCAATAGAAACTCAATATCTGGCATCGTTGGTTTTCTTGGCTTTGTCCATGGTAAACCTGGTATTTCTATTGATACAATATATGCAGTTTGACAATTCATATTGATAATACTTAGGATAACTGATCTTTTCAGCAAATGCTTTTCTTTCTCTAGGCAGGCATTCAGCAGTTGAATCAAGCTGTTGGACTTAAAAAGTGATCCCAAAATTTGCTTGCAAAATGACATTTCAAAGAATTTAGGTGTGTCATCAGTAATTCTGTAATAGTGCTAAAAGAAGCCCCAATAAAAGATTTGTGGCAGGGCTGATCAGAGTTTCTGCTTTTGGTTGGCCATTTGAACATAGCCACTAGATTTTGGCCTCCCGAGCAGTGAAATGGCTGGCTTGAAAATTGTTTGCTTCAAAAAGGGCTCCCTTAGATTTCAAGAGAAATCTTGAGCATCAGTTTGATGGGCAGTGAAGGAATTACAACATGTAAAAATGATTAAATAAAAATTTATTGACTTCAAATAAAAAATATACATACACACATATATGTATGTGTATATATGTATGTATGTATGAATATATGTAAACTTTAAAAAATTTTTAGGGGGAAGATGGCAGAGGAGAAGCTGGAATCTGAACAAGCTCTTGCATAGAAAGCAGTTTTAGAGTTCCAGTGAACAGTCCTAAGCCAGAGAATCACACCAAGTGTGCCATCACAGGACAGAGAGTTAGGCAAGAGAGGGGAAGCCAAGGCAAGGAGACACATCTGAGCGCTTGCCAGCAGCCGCCACGGTGGTAGCAGGGTCGCGGCGGCAACTGCAGGGCACCCATACCTGAGCCACAGAGAGTCCGGGACGAAGGAGCCAGACGCAGTGGGGGAGCAGATTCTACTCAACACCAGCAAGAACTGAAAAGGGGCGGACATCTTCATCCTGCAGTTTGCAGACCAGAGACGACCCAGGATCCAAGACTCGGCGTGAGTACAAGCCTGACATCCTCACTCCATCTCAGGGAGCAGAGGAGGGAAGGCCACCCCTTCCCCCCCAGCAACAGTGATCTCCATCTTGGATACCGACAAAGCTCAGAGGAGCTGCTAGCTCCAACTCAGGCCTTGGAATAAAATGAGTCATTGAGCAGGTCACAAGAACTTAACGGCAAAGTGACCTGCCAGACTCAGCTCCATCCAGGGAAAAGTCACCCAGCTCAGGCGCCAGCCATAAGAGTGGCTTTCCGCTCTGGATAACCAGAGCCAGAGGCTGCCCCTCCCTCTAGCAGCCTCCACAATCAATTGAAATACAGAAACCCTGAGAATGGCTCCAGGCTGGGCGCTGTGAGTTTTTCACAAAATAGCCCGAGGGAAAAGCAACTGTTTGTTGAAAGGCCTCAACTCTACCCAGAACCTAGTCTCATCACTGCATCCCCCTCTTTTGTGATTCTCAAAGCAGATCACCCTCTCAGAAAACTAACCAGGGAGGGGGATCTCAAAATCTTGGGTAAAACAGAGCATTTTTCTGCCTGTTCGAACAAACTGACTTAAGAAAACAATAAAGCCACAGGACCTCAAGCTGACCAGAGACTCCAACAAGAGGCTGGTTACAGACAAAAAGGAGATACAGGATTCTTCCCACCCCTCCCAAAAAAATAAAAAAAAAAATCAAAGAACTTTTTTTTTTCTTCTTCTTCTTCTTTTTTTGGTACCTTATATATTTATAATTGTTTTTTTCTAAAACTTTTATTAATCTTTAATTTTTTCCTTTTTTGAATAAAATTGTTTTCCAGAAACTTTTTTTTCTCTTATAATTTTTATTTTAGGAATACGTGAATGTGCGTTTTCCTATCTTTTCTTGTCTTCTTTCTCTTTTTCTTTCTTTTTTTAATTATCTTTTTGTTTTTTGTTTAGCTCTACTGACCTTCTGATCTTTATTTCTCCCTTTTTTTATTCTTTTCACCTTTTCCTCTCTTTTGTTCTGCTTTACGTGACTTAACTCTTGTCCTGCACATCCTCAGATAAACCCTTACTTAACAAGTAGACCCTATCCCCCATTGTGTACACACTTAATCCACAAATTTATTACTCAATTCAAAACCTCTGAGACTTAAATTCCTTAATAGCAGTACTACCTCTTTATACCTATATAATATTTTAAGCATTTTGTTAATTTTTTCACAACTCCTCTATGTCCCTCCCCTTCTCTCAATATATTCACATTCCTCTCTAAATAGCTTGTCTTTTTTTTCTCCATAATAATATTAATTTTTACGTTTCTATTTTTTTTGGTCTCTTTTCATTTCCCTTTCCCTTTCTTCTTTTTCTCTCTCTCTCTACATGCATCCTACCCAACCTATTTCCTACATTGAGATTAGGACATAGTTAACTCTCCCTGTGCCTCCCCACACCAATCTATTCCTATTTTTTACCCACATCTCTCCCTAACCCTAATAATTTCTGGTTTCCAAATACTTCTCTGTGGTTCAAAGCCCATTAACATATAGTTGTTTGATGTTGAATAGATGTATCTGTTGAAATAGATTGTATCTGTAGACTATTGACTGTACAAATGCAAACTCTGGTTTATGGTTGTCTTAAGATAGGGTTCTAGCACAAAACTGGTGCTATTTTCATCTCAAATGGTCAGAGTAAGCCGGAAAAACACAAGAAAAATGGCAAATCCTGGTATCTTAATTCCCAATCTTGATAATCAGGGGAAAGAACAGATAATAAATGTTCCAGAGGAGAGTTCCCAAATAGCTCTACAAACACTGCTGGCAAACATGACAAATGAAAAGTTTGACAACTTACAAAGGACTCTGTATGAGCATGATAGGGAGAGAGAGGAGGCATCCCAAAAGTTTATACAGGAATATCATAAGTGTGAGGAAGCTACTCAAAAACTGATAGAGGATTTGTGTGAGCAGCTTGAGAATACTCAAAGAGAAAGGGATGAATAGCGTGAGCAGGCTGAGAACACTCAAAGAGAACTGCAGGAATCCCACGAACGCGAGGAAGCTAATCAAAGAGTAATACAGGAATTGAGAGACCAGGTAGAGAACACACAAAGATCACTAAAGGCATTCATGGAATCCATTAACAAAGAGCTGAAGGAAGTCAGGGAGACCACAAAGGGAATGCTGAATGGAACCCAACAGAAGGAATAGGAGTCCAAAGAAACCATAACCAATCAACTAAGTGATTTGAGAACAAACACTGAACACCAAATTAAGGAAGTAAAGAAATTCATACAAGACCTAAAACAGAGCTTCAACAAAGAATTTGAAGCCATCAAAGCTGACCATTTAGAAGGAAAAGAGATTTAAAAAAAAAACAAAGTAGAGAGTATTGACAGCAGGTTAGACCATGCAGAAGATCGAATCTCAGGGATTGAAGACAGCCTAGATATTATAGAGAAAGAACATACAACCATCCAAGACAAGTCCAAGAAATATGATAGATCTATCCAACACCTGGAAGACACCATCAGAAGGCCTAAATTAAGGATAATGGGTGTAGAGGAGCACCTAGAAATAGAAGTTAATGGTCTACGAAATTTGTTTAACAGGATCTTAGCAGAGAACTTCCCAAACATACAAAAAGATAGCACTTTTCAGATACAAGAAGCTTTTAGAACCCCAAATAGACCAGACCAGGATAGGACATCTGACCGTCACATTATAATCCACACAGGATCAACTCAAACCAAGGAAAAGATCCTTAAAGCTGTCAAGGAGAAACAGTTAACCACTTATAAAGGGAAATCAATTAGAATCACCTCAGATTTCTCAGCAGAGACAATCAAAGCAAGAAGAGCCTGGAATGATGTATGCCATGCCCTAATAACAAACAACTATCAACCAAGAATACTGTACCCAGCTAAACTCTCCTTCATAACTGAAGGCCAAATAAAAACCTTCCATAGCAAAGAAAAATTGAAACAATACATCTCCACCAAACCAGCCATACAAAAGATTCTTAAAGATGTCCTACACATAGAAAACCAACAAGACCACAATAAAGGCCAAGAAACTGCACCCAAACTGAGAATCCAAGAACCATAGGAAGAACCCAGTTTTCGCAGCCCCCAAGAAGGTGGATAACATGGCAGGAACTCCCAAATACCTCTCAGTCCTATCTTTTAACGTTATCGGACTGAACTCTCCAATTAAGCGACATAGACTGTCTACTTGGATTAAAAAACAAGACCCTTCTATCTGCTGCCTGCAGGAGTCACATCTTGCCCGTAAAATCAAACACATTTTCAATGTTAAAGGCTGGAACAAAATCTACCAAGCAAACGGCCCCCATAAACAGGCGGGAGTTGCAATCCTAATATCAGATAAAATAGACTTCAAATTAAAATTCGTGAGAAGAGATAAAGAAGGTCGCTACATACTAATTAAAGGATCTCTCCTTCAGGAGGATATTACAATTCTAAATATCTATTCGCCAAACAAGGGAGCACCCAAATTTATCAAAGAAACACTACTTTCCCTCAAATCCCATATAGATCCAAAGACATTAAATGTTGGGGTTTTTAACACACCACTCTCCCCACTAGATAGATCAACTCAGCAAAAACTCAACAGAGAAACCGCAGATCTAAACAGCTGCATAGATCAACTAGACTTAACAGACATTTACTGCACATTTCACCCAGCAGCATCAGAATACACGTTTTCTTCAGCAGCACATGGAACGTTTTCTAAAATAGAACACATTTTAGGCAACAAAGCAAACTTGTCTAAATTCAGAAACATTGAAGTTATACCTTGCATTCTCTCTGACCACAAAGGAATAAAATTAGAACTCAACAGCAAAAGCCACCAAAGAAAGTCCGGTATCACATAGAGGCTGAACAACATACTGCTGAATCATGAGTGGGTCATGGAAGAGATTAGAAAGGAAATTTAAATGTTCTTGCTATTCAACAAAAATGAACACACAAATTACCAGCTCCTCTGGGACACAGCAAAGGCAGTACTCAGAGGCAAGTTTAAAGCTCTGAGCTCCTACATCAACAAATTGGAGAGATCTGAATCTAACAATTTAATGACACATCTTAACCTCCTTGAAAAAGAGCAGCAAGATAAACCCCAATCCAGTAGACGGAAAGAAATGATTAAAATTAAATCAGAATTAAATGAATTAGAATCCAAAAAAGCTATAGAAAGAATCAATAAAACAAAGAGTTGGTTCTTCGAAAAACTTAACAAAATGGACAGACCCTTTGCAAGTCTTATAAGAAAAAGAAGAGAACACACACAAATTAATAAACTAAGAGAGGAGAATGAAAACATCACCACGGAAACAACCAAGATTCAGAACATTATAAGGGAATACTTCTCAAAACTTTATGCTAATAAGTTTGAGAACTTGAAAGAAATGGAGCTTTTCCTAGCAAATATTGATATGACAAAACTAAATCAAGATGAGTTAAACTATCTTAACAGGCCGATATCAAGCATTGAAATAGAAAAAGCAATAAGAGACCTCCCAGCTAAGAAAAGTCCAGGACCAGATGGTTTTACAGCGGAATTTTACAAGGCCTGCTCACACCAATACTCCTCCAGCTCTTCAATGAAATTGAAAGAGAAAGCTCACTACCGAACACATTCTATGAAGCCATCATAACCCTCATCCCAAAACCAGGCAGGGACTCATCAAAGAAAGAGAACTATAGACCAATTTCTTTGATGAACTTTGATGCAAAACTTCTCAACAAAATTTTGGCCAATCGACTTCAACAATTCATCCATAAATCATACAGCACGATCAAACAGGATTCATTTCAAGGATGCAAAGCTGGTTCAATATATGCAAATCAATTAATACTATTCATCACATAAACAGGAGCAAGGATAAGAACCACATGGTTATCTCAATAGATGCAGAAAAAGCATTCGACAAGATCCAACACCCCTTTATGATGAAGGTTTTGGAAAAATTAGGAATCCATGGAACATTCCTCAATACAATAAAGGCTGTATATGACAAACCTACAGCCAGCATTATAATCAATGGTGAAAAACTACAGCCATTTCCTCTTAACTCAGGAACAAGACAAGGATGTCAATCTCTCCACTTCTCTGCAATCTAGTATTAGAATGCCTAGCCACAGCAATAAGACAAGATGCAGACATAAATGTGATCCAAAGAAGGAAAGAAGAAATAAAACTCTCCCTCTTTGCAGATGACATGATCTTGTATTTAAAGAATCCCATAGACTCCACTCCCAAATTACTCAAGTTGATTCAAAACTTTGGCATAGTAGCAGGTTATAAAATTAACCCCCCATAATCAATGGCTTTTCTGTATGCCAACAATGAGAAAAGTGTGGCTGAAATTAGGAAATCAAATCCATTTGTAATAGCCCCACAAAAAATAAAATACCTAGGAATTAACTTAACCAAAGAAGTGAAGGACTTCTATGATGAAAACTTTAAAACCTTGGAAAAGTAAATCAACACAGAACTTAAAAAATGGCAAAACTTCCCATTCTCCTGGATTGGAAAGAATAACATCGTGAAAATGGCAATACTTCCCAAGGCTATCTTCAAATTCAAAGCAATACCTATCAAAATTCCAACCTCATTCTTCAAGGAAATAGAAGAGGCAATCCAAAAATTCATATGGAACAATAAAGACCCCAAATAGCAAAAATGCTACTCAACGGAAAGAACACTGCTGGAGGAATATCAGTACCAAATTTCATACTCTACTATAAAGCCATAGTAATCAAAACAGCTGGGTATTGGCATAAGAACAGACTTCAGGACCAATGGAATAGAATTGAAAACCCAGAAATGAACCTACAGACCTATAGCCATCTAATCTTCGATAAAGGAGCTAAAACAATAGAATGGAAGAAAGACAGCCTCTTCAGTAAATGGTGCTGGCAAAATTGGTTAACTACATGTAGAAAACTAAAGCTAGATCCTTATATATCACCCTGCACCAGAATCAACTGCAAATGGATCAAAGACCTTGAACTCAAAGCAGACACTCTGAAAACATTACAGGATGGAATAGGAGAAACCCCATGTCTCCTTGGTTCAGGCCGAAATTTTCTGAATAGAGACCTGGAAACACAACAAATCAAAGAAATGTTGGACAAATGGGATTGCATAAAGTGGCAGAGCTTCTGCAGGGCCATACAATGGACAAGGGTCTCATATCTAATATATACTTGGAACTCAAAAAATTAAACCCTCCAACAACAAATCCTCAAAGGAAAAACTGCCCAATAAATATGTGGGCGAAAGACTGAAAGAGAAACTTCTCTGAAGAAGAAAGAAGCATGGCCAATAGACACATGAAGAAATGTTCAACATCCCTAGCCATAAAAGAAATGCAAATCAAAACAACTTTGAGATATCTCCTCACTCCAGTTAGAATGGCAAAAATCAAGAACTCTAACAACAACAGATGCTGGAGGGGATGTGGACAGAAAGGAACCTTACTTCATTGTTGGTGAGAATGTAAACTTGTTCAACCACTTTGGAAAGCAGTATGGAGGTTCCTCAAAAGACTTCACATAGAGCTCCCCTACGACCCAGCAATCCCACTTTTGGTCATTTTCCCAAATGTTTACAAACAAGACCACACTAAAGCTACCAGCACAACTATGTTTATTGCAGCATTATTTACCATAGCTAAGATATGGAACCAATCCAGATGCCCCTCAGTAGATGAATGGATCAAGAAAATGTGGTATATATACACAATGGTATTTTATGCATCCATCAGAAAGAATGACATTGCCCCATTTGTTAGGAATTGGAAAAACTTGGAAAAAATTATATTAAGTGAAGTAAGCCAGGCCCAAAGAAACATAGGTCCCATGGTTTCCTTTATTTGCAATATCTAGTATATGTATGAGTCAAGCGGAAAAGGTCAGATAATGTGATGTCAGGAAAATGAACCTTTAGATATGTATTTTAATGTTTTTTTCTATCATGCATGTGTTTCCAATGCATTTATAAGATTATCTCTTTGTTGCATTGTATGTCCCTCCCCCACAGTATAAACCCTGCTTTCACTATATTTGATGTCAGTATAACTTGTGGAGGAGATGGGGAAAAACCAGTTGTTTAAGGATACAGGTGGACCTGTTGCAACAATGAGAAGTACAAGTTGTCATGTCCAAAACGAGCTTTACAACGTCGGTGTGGTGGGGGGGATAGGGGGGAAGGAGAAGGATTGGGATTGGGTGGGGGAGGGGAAGGCTGGGAAGGGATGTTAATTGTAAACAAAGAAGGAGGCTGCAATGCTTGGTAAGAAATGTATGCATTATCCTGCCCATGTAATTGTAACCCCTCTGTACAGTATGTTCACATATAAAATAAAATAAAATAAAATAAATGTACTCACTATCTTGTCCATGTAATTGTCACCCCTCTGTACAGTATTTTCACAATAAATAAAAAGAATCTGTGGTATATATACACAAAAAAAATTCTTTAGTACATTTGACTTGTATGCACTGAAGCAAAGTACACTGACAATGTTGAACATTGTGGCTTCTTGTCTGTTGATCTTATAGTAAAAGATACAGCCCCTGCCCTGATGTACTGTTAGTATAAGAGTGATGTGTTGAGTAATAAATAAGTAGTGCAGACTTATTCTAGAAAAACTTGGTAGTATAGCAGCACTTCTATACTATTTCTGTCATGGAGGAGATGGGATAAGTACTGGTTTTTGGAGAAAGTCACAGTCAGGTGATATGAACTAAATGCTACAGAGGGTAGAACAAGCCAAGTACAGAAGTGAGCATCTAGAAGGAATTTAGGTAGACACACTTGAGTGACTGTCCGACTAAGTGATGGATTAAGACCAGCAGAGCTCAGGTTGTGAGATCCCAAGATGCTAGGTTTAGTCATTTGAAGTCTGCAGAGAATGAGGGAGACATTAACAAGGTCTCAAGGAGGAAAGCATGTCTGTGTCAGTCTCACTTAGGAATCAGTCTCAGTAGTCGCAAAGGCATTGGAGTCAGGGCCAGGTTCATGGTAGTGAGAATAGAGGCGATAAAATATGATGTATATAGCAGAGTCCAAATCAAGTTGGAGATGCCATGGAGTAAGGAAGAGGCAAGAGCAGCCTGTCTCGTGCCTTTAATTCCCTCTTACTCCCTTGTCACATTGTCTTCTGATCATTCTGCAGTGCTTGCTAGCAGAGGCACCAACAGATGCTTAACTCATGTCAAAAGAGAGTCATGGGAGAAATCTCACAAATCTACCCGGGGGCTTTTGTTTGCCAAACAGCAATCATGCTAGGAACTGATTTTTGCAGTATGACATTGTCCAGCACCTCTTTGCTGAGAATATAATTTTTTTAATAATTGTATTGTTATTATTAAGTTGTTAAGGGGTTATCATTTCATGAAAATGTCATTTATGCACTCAGTTATCAGGACAGAGCTAACTGGTCCCCAGAAGATATGTGTGGACTCTGCCCTCCTGAACAATAGATGGGAGCAGCTGTAGTGTTTGGATTGATTTTTGTGGCCTTTCTCCAAGCATTCTGTTCCATCCACTTCACACTGATCATTTCTGTCTAGGTGGAGTGAAGCCTGAAGGCCATGGAGATGACCATAAAATGTTCAACATGGAGTTTACCTGTGACCACTGCCAGGGTTTGATCATAGGCCGAAGAATGAACTGCAATGTGTGTGATGATTTTGATCTTTGATATGGATGCTATGCAGCAAGGAAATATTCCTATGGGTATGTCTCAGATGACTTGCACACACTTCACATCTTCTTGATGTATATCTTTGCTTAGTAAGAAGCCTGCTGTTCAGGCACCAGTGGCTCATGCCTGTAATCCTAACTACTCTGGAGACTAAGATCTGAGGATCATGGTTGGAAGCCAGACCTGGCAGGGAAGTCCATGAGACTCTTAATTCCAAAAAAATCTAGAACTATGGCTCAAGTGGTAGAGTACTAGCTTTGAGCAAAAAGGCCCAGGCCTGTGCTGGCTGCTGGTGGCTCACATCTACAATCCTAGTTACTCAAGGAGGATGAGATCTGAAGATCATGGTTCAAAGCCAGCCCAGGAGGAAAGTCCGTGAGACTCTTACCTCAATTTTTCAAGAAAAAGCCAGAAGCGGTGCTGTGGCTCAAGTGATAGAGGGATAGCATTGAGCAAAAGGAACTGAGACAGTGCCCCAGGCCCATAGTTCAAGCCCCATGGCTGACAAAAAGAAAAACGAAAGAAAGGAAAAAAGCCCAGGTCTTGAATTCAAACCCCATGACCAGCACACATATGTGCACACACACACACACACACACACACACACACACATACACACACACACACACACACACACACACACACACACACATACACACACACACACACACATGCACGCACATGCACTAGATTTTTTTTAAAAAGCCAAGTTCTGACCTCCACTGTCAGTTCACTTTTTCTGGGGTCTCCTATAATCCACATACCCGCACTGCACCAGTTGCTAGTGAAAAATTGTGTTTAACATGCAAATATGTTCGAAGCTGCCCCATCCTTCTTCCAGAAGCCTGTAATTTGGGTAAGCAGGCCTCAGACAAGAGTCTCACAAATTAGAGAACAGCCAGGGACATTGACTCCTGGAATACAAATCCTGAATCATTCATTCATACAACTATTCATCTTATATTTTCTGTATACCAGGCTTGGGACAAGGAGCTAGAAGAAAGAACAGTGAACCAAAAAGAAAGTCCCTGCTCTCAAGAGCCAAGAATCAACAAATAATACGAACTTTAGTATTAGGCCACGCATGGTCACACAAAGTCTATCAGGAGACAGAGGAAAAGAGGATCATGATTTGAGGCTAACTCGGGCAAAAAGCTAATGAGATTGCATCTCCAACAATAAGGTTGGTATCATGGTACACATTTGTGATCACAGTTATGTAAGAGGTTTTTAGGTAGGAAGATCACATCAGCAAAAGATGTGAGAAAAACTAAAGAAAAGAGATCTGGGGATATGGCTCAAATGGAAAAGCCCAGCAAGCATGAAGCTCTGGGTTCAAATACCAAATACTGCAAAAAATAATAATAATTAAAAAATATAGCTCTGTGGTTTCTTTTTTTCCCCCAATGATAAGACTCATACCCAGGGCCTCACATGCTACACATGTATTCTACCACTTAGTTATACACTAAGCCCTTCCTTTATTAAAGTAAGTTTTTGTTTTTAAAAAAATTTAAACCTAGCCAAAACTAGAGAGACCAGTTCACTGTCCCAATACCCAGATTCAGCAATTAGGAAGATTTTGTTATATGTTCTTAAGTTTATTTGAGTCTTTTTCCTCCATAAAGTTTTTTTTGTTTTGCTTTGCTTTTTTTGGGGGGGGTACGGTTGTGGGGCCTGAACTCTGGGCCTGAGCACTGTCCCTCAGCTCTTCAGCTTAAGGCTCGCACTCTATCACTTGAACCACAGCACCACTTCCAGCTTTTTTCTTTTTGCTTATGTGGTGCTGAGGAATCGAACCTAGGGCCTCAGGCATGCAAGGCAAGTGCTCTACCACTGAGCCACATTCCCAGCCCTTTGCTTTGCTTTTTTAAGAGAAGGTCTCATTATGTTGCCCAGTTCAACCTTGAACTCAAAATCCTCCCGCTTGAGCCTTCCAAGAACATAATTCCTTTCACCCTAGTCTCCCAAGTGCTGGGATTACAGGCTTATGCTGCTACACCTAGCTTGTTAAAAGATTTTAAACAAATTTAATATCTTAAATCATTTTGTGCTGTGTACTTTATATTTACCTCTAAGTTATGAGCATTATCTCATATTACCAAAACACTATTTGCACATCTTGCAAAATTCACAATAAGGAGTTTTTACTTAGCCTGATTTCCACAGGCAGTTTTCTATGGGGTTATGAAATCCAGAAATGGTATGCCAGTGTTGGTTCTTTGTTTCCAAGGTGCAAATCCATATCTCCCCTTAAATTTTCAATAACAACAACTTAGAGGTATTAATGTTCAGTGGCAGCCAAGCCTGGGTTCCTGTTTGGAGTGACAAATCATAATAATGTCTTGCCTTTGCAGCCATTTTCCTACCCATAGCATCACAGCCTATCCCATGGTGACCATCCAGATCAGTGGCCACCAGAGGCTCATCCAGCCATATATCCACAACTACTCCTGGCTGCTCTGTGCTGCCTTGGCTCTCTATAGTGCCCATGTGACCAGCACAGAGGACATGGATGGGGAAAAACTGGGTCCTCAGGCCTGCAGCAGTGTCGCCATCCTTCAGAGCCAGTGCATGCAGCTCGTCGGGGACTGTCTGGTGAAGGCTCACCAGGGCAAAGGAGATTGTTCTTCATGCACAGAGTAAACCCCAGCTAGTGGTGGAGGCAAAGCCCAGGCATCAGTGAAAGATGATGCTAGTCTCAGAAGCAGCAGGGTCTTGTGGCCTACAAGAGGGATTCACCCCAGCCTAGAATTTAAATCTCAGGCTCACTTGAGAGGACTATTGGTATAAAGTAACATTTAGTTTCTCAAAATGTTTACATGATGTTACAAAAATAATAAGTAGAATTCTTGAAGTCTGTGGATAGAATATTTAGTACTTGAATGTTCATAACTTTGCTTAGGAAAGCCAGATATATATTGTTAACCTAGAGGGCAAATCTATTTCCATATGCCAGATAAGAGTTATCTATAAAGTAATTTAGCAGGCTTTGGTGTTGCACATCTGTAATCCCCACATCCCAGAGGGAGCTTCTCCTTTTCTATTTCTAAATACCCTATGTGGTTAAAATGTATCCTTCCTCCAATCTATTTAGCAAACACTGAAACTGCCCTGGAAAGGACTGAAAAACCCCTGGTAAGTATTGTACTATAGGAATGCCTATTGCAGGTAACCATAATTCCACAATCAAACACTGGAATCCAGGGATTAAAAAAAAAATCTTCACTAGCTATACAACAGAAAAGGACCTCATATCTAAAATATACTCAGAGATCCAAACATACCCCCAAAACAAATCCTCAAAAAACAACCACCCCATTAATAAGTGGACTAAAGAATTAAGAAGAACTTCTCTGAAGGGGAAATAAAAATGGGCAATAGACACATGAAAAAATGTTCAACATCTCTGGCCATGAAAGAAATGCAAATCAAAACTACATTGAGATTCTACCTCACCCCAGTTAGCATGGACCATTATCAAGAAAACTAATTTGAACAGATCCTGGAGAGGGTGTGGCCAAAAGAGAACACTACTACACTGTTGGTGGGAATGTAAACTTGTTCAACCACTCTGGAAAGCAGTATGGAGGTTTCTTAAAATACTAAACATGGAGCTCCCCTATGATCCAGCAATCCCACTCCTGGACATTTACCCAAAAGACCATAAACAGCACCTATGTTTACTACATCATTATTTACCATTGCTCAGATACTGAATCAACCAAGATGCCCCTCAGTAGATTCATGGATCAAGAAAATGTAGTATATATACACAATGGAATTCTATGCTTCCATCATAAAAAATGGCATCGCTCCATTTCCATTTCCAAATGGAAAGACATGGAAGCAATCATATGAAGTGAACTAAGTCAGACCCAAAGAACATAGGCTCCATGGTTTCTCTCATTTTTAATAGTTAGTGTGTATCTAGGATAATCCTAGCAGAGGGTCGCAATAGCTCAATAGCTATGTACATATGACTATAAAAAATGATGCTAATCAAAATGAACTCCAAGATATGGAAATGAGGGTTTTGTTTTGTTTGTCATTTTAGTGTACGGTTTGCAGTTATTTCTTTTTTCATTCATTTTCCCCCCCTTTGGTTTATTCCATATGGTCACTGTCTTTGATTTCATTACCCTTTGTCTTGTATATAAGTTTACCTGATTTTGTGAAGGGAAGGGAACCATAGAAACAGTGGGACAAGGGTAAACCAATGCAACATTAGATGCTATGTTGGAAATGAACTTTACAACTTGGGAGGAGGGAAAGCAGGAGAAAACAAGAGAGAGAATAACACTGTTTGAAAGAAATGTACTCATTACTTTACTTATGTAACTAACTCCTCTGTACATCACCATGTAAATAAAATAAATAAATTTAATTAAAAAAATAAAAATGTACTTGTAGAGTTGGGTGCCAGTGGCTCATGCCCATAATCCTAGCTAATCAGGGACGCTGAGATCTGAGGATTTAGGTTCAAATCCAGCCAGGCAGGAAAGTCCATAAAACTCTATATCTCCAAATAATCACCAAAAACCCACAAGTGGAGCTGAGGCTCAAATGGCAGAGTACTATTCTTGAGTGGTCAAGCTAAGGGAGAGTGCCTTGGCCCTGAGTTCAAGCCCCAATTCTGACACAAAAAAATGATGAATCATGGTTGGGCGCCGGTGGCTCACACCTGTAATCCTAGCTACTCAGGAGGCTGAGATCTGAGGATCACAGTTCAAAGTCTGCCTGGCCAGGAATGTCTGTGAGACTCTTATCTCCAATAAACGACTGGAAAACTGGAAGTGCTCCTGTGGCTCAAGTGGTAGAGCGCTTGCCTTGAGTTGAAGACCTCAGGGACAGCACCCAAGCCCAGAGTTCAAGCCCCATGACTAACAACAACAACAAAAAAAGATGAATCTGTGTGAAAGTCAGGCTTGGTGGCCATATCTTTTAGGAGACTGTAATAGGGAGGATTGCAGTTCTAGGCCAGCCTGACAGAACAGTTTTCTAAGGAAGTGGGCTGTAGTGGAAAATACTTGTAATTCCAGCAACAATAGGAATCCTAAAGTAAAATCTCAGCTCAAACACATACCTGGGTGGAAAATGAGAGTCTAGACTTGAGGTAACCATTGAAAAATGGTATGCTCCAGCAGTAAGGACACTGTCTTGTCAGTACCAGGCCCTGAATTCAAATGATGGTATTATGAGAAAAGAAAGTATTAGCCATGCTTTGAGGCAAATAAAGTATCTCCAGACATAGTGGTCTTCAGATATTTTTTTCACTTGAGATATAAAGAAATGGCAACTAATGATGGTTTTTATTAAAACATGTTGGAGGGAGAAGCAAGTTCTAAAACAGGGTTTAAAACATGACACATAAAAATGGTCTCCCTTCTTATGTTCTGATGGCTAATGTCTTCAAGGTTTGTATACTCAGCACATTGGCTTCTTGTCATGTATTACCTTCTTCTTTGGAGGTGAATAAAACTACAGTACTCTTTTTAGAAGTCATTAGAATAAATCTGAATATATAGTTCAGAAAACAATTCACTTTCGGGGCTGGAAAGGTGGCTCAGTGGTAGAGCACTTGCCTTGCATGCATGAGGCCCTGGTGTCAATTCCTCAGCACCACATAAGCAAAAAGAAAAAGCCGGAAGTGGTACTGTGGCTCAAGTGGTAGAGTGCTAGCCTTGAGCTGAAGAGATGAGGGACAGTGCCCAGGTCCAGAGTTCAGGCCACACGACAGGACCTTCCCCCCCAAAAAAAGAATTAACTTTCAAGAACAGCTAACATTTTAAAAAATTAACATATTGGCATATATAGTTTGTGCCAAGGAGTTTTCCAGTTTAAAGAGCTGACTGTGATCAAGTTTTGTGAACTGACAAGTCCTTCGTACACTACTTAAAGATAATAAAAAAATATTTCAAAAATCCCCCTACAAGGTCTCCCTTAACTCAAGAACAATGGATATTTAAACGTTACAGAACTCTAGACTAGGAAACCTGAATTTGAGACCTGATTGTAGCATGTTATCTTTTGATCTTAATAAGATCCATTCATCTCTTTAAATATCAGTGAATGAATCTCATAAATTCAAATAATAACACCTGCTTTGCCCCACTTCTCTGAATTGTCACGTGCCTATTGTAAGATGATAACATTTAAAGAAACTGAAACCGAAAAATCTTGCCAAAAGTAAATATTCTATAGATTTGTGGAATAGGAGAAACCCCAGGTCTCCTTGGCTCAGGCTGAAATTTTCTGAATAGAGACCCGGAAACACAACAAATCAAAGAAAGGTTGGACAAATGGGATTGCATAAAGTTGCAGAGCTTCTGCAGGGCAAAGGACATAGCTAGCAAGATCAATAGAAAGCCCACGGATTGGGAGAAGATCTTTACTAGCCATACAACAGACATGGTCTCATATCTAAAATATACTTGGAACTCAAAAAATTAAACTCCGCAACAACAAATCCTCAAAGAAACAACTTCCAAATAAATAAGTGGGCGAAAGACTTAAAGAGAAACTTCTCTGAAGAAGAAAGAAGGATGGTCAATAGACACATGAAGAAATGTTCAACATCCCTAGCCATAAAAGAAATGCAAATCAAAACAACATTGAGATATCACCTCACTCCAGTTAGAATGGCAAAAATCAAGAACTCTAACAACAACAGATGCTGGAGGGGATGTGGACAGAAAGGAACCTTACTTCATTGTTGGTGGGAATGTAAACTTGTTCAACCACTTTGGAAAGCAGTATGGAGGTTCCTCAAAAGACTTCACATAGAACTCCCCTATGACCCAGCAATCCCACGTTTGGGATTTACCCAAATGTTTACAAACAAGACCACACTAAAGCTACCAGCACAACTATGTTTATTGCAGCATTATTTACCATAGTTAAGATATGGAACCAACCCAGATGCCCCTCAGTAGATGAATGGATCAAGAAAATGTGGTATATATACAAAATGGAATTCTATGCCTCCATCAGAGAGAATGACATTGCCCCATTTGTTAGGAAATGGAAAAAATTATACTAAGTGAAGCAAGCCAGGCCCAAAGAAACATAGGTCCCATGGTTTCCCTTATTTGTAATATCTATTAGATGTATGAGTCAAGTGGAAAAGGTCAGATAATGTGATGTCAGGAAAATGAACCTTTAGATATGTATTTTAATATTGTTTTTATTTTATGCATGTGTTTCTAACGCATTTATAAGATTATCTCTTTGTTGTTTTGTATGTCCATCCCCCACAGTATAACCCCTGCTTTCACTATATTTGATGTCAGTATAACTTGTGGAGGAGATGGGGGAAAACCAGTTGTTTAAGGATACAGGTGGACCTGTTGCAACAATGAGAAGTACAAGTTGTCATGTCCAAAACGAACTTTACAAAGTCGGTGCGGGGGGGGGGGAAGAGGTGGAAGGAGAAGGATTAGGATTGGGATTTGGGGGGGAGGGGGGATGCTGGGAAGGGATGTGAAGGGTAAACAAAGGAGGAGGCTGCAATGCTTGGTAAGAAATGTACGCATTATCCTGCCCATGTAATTGTAACTCCTCAGTACAGTATGTTCACAAATAAAATAAAATTAAATTTAAAATATATATATAAGGCATGAGTTTTCTATTTTCCATATTCTAATGTATCAATGACAAACTATGAATGTGACTGAAAGCACGAAAGTGGAGATTCATGGCTCAGGGAAGGACCTTCACCTGAGTGCTAACCAAATCATACTCCATCAACACGCTTTGGCAAGATGCTCTACACATCATTTTAGTGAGAGTTTTTCATTATTCTTTTTGCTTTTAGCATCTGTTTAACTTACGTTTCTCCCATAAATTCCTTAATTAAATAATACATTCCTGATTGCATAAGAAAACTGAAATGACAAGAAAAGTAACTCTGAGATATTGAATCTACTTATGGCAAAATAGAAATCATTCAGAGAACATCAGAAAGAAGTGAGAAAAATAAAGCAATGCAATAATACTAGGAGAACAAAAGAATAGACAGAAACTAAAAAGAAGGTGGGGCCAGTTGTTTTGTTTGTATAGTAACTAGAGAAATCAGCTAATAAAAGCAAATGAAGATGATCTCTGGTAGCTCATGCCTATAATCCCAGATACTCAGGATCAGAGGGATGAAGTTCAAAGCTTCACCGGGCAGATATCTGAGACTCTTATGTTTAATTAACCACCAGAAGACCAGAAGTGGAGATTCAGCTCAAGTGATGTGGCACCAGCCTTGAGTGAAAAAAATCTAAGCTAAAGAATAAAAGCCAAACAATAGTAGAAGTCCATGATTTTGAGCCCCAATACACACACACACACACACACACACACACACACACACACACACACACACACACACACACACTCACACACACACATCAACTGAGAAAGAACAAAGGTGAAAATAAACTACTTTAGAAAACTGTAATCATTGGCTAGAATAGCCAATGTTTCCAAGGAAAAATAACTGAAAACAAGTCTTGGGGACCAAAATTTTTTAAAAAATCTAAATAGAGTCTCACATTTTAAGGCTTAAGAAAAAAAGCTCATGCACCGCCTCAATCCTATAAGGCAGGGCAGTTGTCAGGCTCTTATCTCCAATTAACCACCAGAAAACCAGAAGTGGCGCTGTGGCTTAAGTGATAGGGCACTAGCCTTAAGCTGAAGAACTCAGTGACAGTGCCCATGCCCATAGTTCAAGCCCCAATGACTGATGAAAACAAAATAAAAAAAAGAAGAAACCTCAAAATGCTGTTGTTCCTATTCTCTACTCTTTATTCATAGCCTCCCTACATGCCTGGTGGGTTCATTTATTTTTGGTCACTAGACACCAATCAAGTAATTCAGCTGCTGAATTCCACTAGCTGTCCTTTCATTGGCTTCACTGCTGATCATATTGATCTAGAGATAGTGTCAGATCTCCAGGTTGAGGATTTAGTCAACCCCCCAAAAGAAACTATATATATTATATATATACATATATATACATATACATGTACATATATGCACCAATACACACACACACACACACACACACACACACACACACACACACACACACACACACACAACGCTATTTGCAATCCTCAGGTTATGATAACTAATTTCAGCCAAACAACTATAAATTGTGGTTTCATTGATTTATCAAGTTTGGCTGCTTTGCTAGAGCAACCCACAGTACTTGAGTATACACCTCACTTATGATTACATATTTATAAGAAAGGATATGACAAATGAACAGCCAAATTTAATATGGAGTGCATGAGGCAAGCTATAGTAGAAGGGTCGGGAGCTTCCATATCATTTTTCAGTATGCTCCCATCCAGGAACATCCACACAGCCATCTAGAATCTCCCTAGCAAACACTCTGTAAATTAAAGAGGCAGGGTTCACTAAGTCATAGGCTATTAGTAATTGACTCTATGTTCAACTCCTCCCACCTCCAGAGTTCAAAGTATGAAGCTGAAAGTGAAATAGGCAACTTGAAAGATGCCTTTGCTGGAACATCTGAATTAACTAAACTCCCTCAACTTTGTATCTGTGCACTATGATCGGAGTTATTCCCTGCTGCAGTCACTTTACCATGCCCACCTTGCAATCTAGGAAATAGAACATTCACTGTTAAGTGTCGTGTGGAAGGCAAACTACTCCACAAGACACCCAAAAGCAAGATTCCCCAATGAGAATGAGATAACAATTCTCCAGAACTTCTCCAGAGACCTTGCTGGTGACTCAAGTCTTGGGTTAATTCTGCATACCCCTGCCACTAGTTCTCTTTTTAACCTGAAGCCAACCTCTTTTCCTCCTAAAGATGCCTGATGATACACTTAAGTGCTTTCTTCTCATGGCTGCTATATAATAAGTATCTTTTCTCTGGTCTTCTTCATTTCTCTTTACTTGGCATATCGAACATAATTTGGGACTTCTAAATTTGGAAGAGGGAGCCTTTAGAAGACTTGAACCCCTCCCAGAAGTCATTCATTAGCATAAAAAACACTTATGAGCTGGGGATCAGTGGCTCACAGTTCCTGTTATCCTAGCCACTCAGGGGGCTGAGATCTGAGGATCAGCCTGGGCAGGAAAGTTTGTGACACTTTTATCTGCAATAAACCAGAAGAAAACTGAAAGTGGCATTGTGGCTCAAAGTGCTAGAGTGCCAGCTAGCCTTGAGTGAAAAAGCTCAGGGACAACACCCCAGCCATGAGTTCAAGCCCCACAACTGACAAAAACAAAAACAAAAACAAACAAAAAATCAAGACACTCATCACTCCAGAGTCTTCAAAGGCTTAAGGAAATGATTATAATATCTAAGTACATACTTCATAATATCATACATGGTTGAATAGAAATATCTGGATTTATTAGACACCTAATTTCAGGAAAGAATAATAATTGGAAGAAGTAAAAGAAAAATAATGGGAAAATTGCAAGTTAAAGTAATGTGCTAGTTATAAAGGTTTCCTGCAGGATACGAGTGACAGAATAGGCTAAACATTAGGACTCAAACAGACGTAAGTAATGAAGCCTCTTCCTCTTCTCTATTGAGCTATACTCATTCCTGAGACTAATGCTTTTGAAAAACTCACTTTATTCAATGACACCTTTTTAGAAAATTCACAGAATCGTTAATAGCTAGATACTTCAGGGTTTATTTGGCCATGGACTTGAATCCATTACACAGCATTACAGCTGAGGGCCAGTGGCTCACATCTGTAATGCCACACACTCAGAGGCTGAGATCTGAGGACCAAGGCTCAAAACTAGCCGGGCAGAGAAGTCAGTGAGACTCTTATCTTCAATTAACCATGAAAAAGCCAGAAATCAAGCTGTCGCTCAGGTGTTAAGAGTGACAGCCTGGAGCAAAAATGCTAAGGGATGGTGTGCGGGCTCTAAGCTCAAGCTTGAGTACCAGCACAAAACAAAACAAAAGACAATAGCATTAAAGCCAACTAGGTGCTAAGCTTTACTAAAACACATCTAGAAGTAATATATTCACTACTTCCTGAAGAAACATAAACTACACCTGGTGAACTCTGAATATGAGAAAAATCTTCCCTGGGTTTCAAGGTTGCTGCCCATCTAAGTGTTGTATTCTTTATTTTCTCATTCTAATATATTGAGCAAATATGATAGAGACATCACATACTAATCTTCTAGAAACTCATCTCCCTGTTGGTCCTCATAGTAGTAACAAGAGTTCCTCATCAAGTTCCATGTACTGACATCACCACAAGTCCTGGTTTCTGTAACAAGCATGCTCCTTTCATTTTTCATCAGGAAGTAGTAAAGTAGGAATGGGATAAAGACATCCCTCAGCTTCCCAGTGTCTATGCAATTAACAAGAATTTGAGATCCAGGACCTCCCCCCCCAAATCTGTATTAATAGCTGAGAGAGAGAGAGAGAGAGAGAGAGAGAGAGAGAGAGAGAGAGAGAGAGAGAGAGAGAGAGAGAGAGAGAGAGAGAGAGAGAGAGAGAGAGAGAGAGAGAGAGAGACTCTAACAAAGTAGTTCAGCAACCATTTATTTTAGTGTAATAGGATAAAGTGCAGAAAACTAGGACAGGGACATGAGAGTAAAGAAGACTCCAAATGTAGGTTAGTGTCTAGAGAATTTATCTGGGGGATATCATGTTGAATTCCTATCTACACACCTGCTCATCACCTAGCAACTCTTAATCATTAGAGACAATACGTTCTGGGTAGGTTTATTACATAAAACACAGCCAAAATGTTTCTTAATATACAGAAGCTGAAGATGTGGTCTCAGCTCATGAAAAACACATCAGCAAAATAGGTGCAAATTTCAGAACTTCAACTTTCAAAACTAGTCCTTCAATTTCCTGGCTATTAAAAGATTTGGCAGTTTCTTCCTATAAGTCTGTAAGGAAGCCAACTTGTCCTTTATTGTATTCTTCCTACTCTAATAACTTCCTAACATCTAAAAGGGGTGGTGAACATCAGGCTGGTGGGATATATTACATGTCTGAAATCATCTGGTACATGGCTGCCCAAGCCATCAAATATATAGATAATTCTGGTTGGCCTGCAAATTCTGTATGTTACAAATATCCAAATGTGTTTGTGACTTTAACTAAGTATCACTATCCCACAATACTGTGAAATTTGTGAAATTTATATAATCACAATAAAAAATTGCAAAAAAAAGAAAGAAAGGAAAAGGAAAAGAACTGTCTGGATCTCCAATTCTAATGTTCAAGTTATTTTGTATATGTATGTGTTTCTGTTTCTCTCTCTCTCTCTCTCTTTTTGAGTGTGTGTGTGTGTGTGTGTGTGTGTGTGTGTGTGTGTGTGTGTGTGTGTGTGTGTGATGTCTCCCCTGGGATTTTAAGCTCATGGAAGGCAGGAAGCATTCTTAGTTATGCCACCCCTGTCAGAACTTATCACATAGTTTTACATGCAGGAGCCTGAGAATGGAGCATACAAGGTAGAGGCCAGCCAACATAGAAATGTTCAGGGACTCTATCTCAGTGGAAGAACCATGGTACATTAGTGCACATCCATCATGTTAGGAAGAGTAAGAATCATGAAGTAGGAGGATCCCAAATATAACCATTGCCCAAAAGGGCTTGTCATGTGCTTGAATGCCTGCCTACCATGTGCAAGGCCCTGAGTTTGAACTGTCAAAAAGGAAAACACTTGTGTGTGTGTGTGTGTGTGTGTGTGTGTGTGTGTGTGTGTGTGTGTGTGTGTGTAAGTGTGTGTGTATTTGTGTGTGTGTGATGCTTCACTTGGACTTTAGGCTCATGGAAGGCAGTTAGAATTTTTGGTTTTATTGTCACTCCCATGGCTTAACATGGTTTTACATTTAGAAAGGACAGTTACATTTTCCACTACCATGTAACAAGCCCAAGCAAAATTTAGTGAGTTAAAACAACAGCAGGAAACATCAGTTCTCATGGTTCTGACTTTTGAGTTGTCGTTAGCTGCTCAGTTTAGCATCTGCTGAGGTCACATCTTCTAGGGTCTGCTGTGTTGCTGGCCAATTTGACTATGGTGGCATGACTTCTCTTTTTTCCTCTTCTCCCCCTCCTTCTCCTCCTTTTCTTACTTTCCTTTTCCTCCTCCTCCTCTTCCATTCCCCTCCCTTCCTTCTTCCCTCCCTCTACCTTTCTTCTTCTCTCTACATCTCTTCTCTCTTCATTTAGCCTTCTAACCAAAAGCCTTTACATTCTGACCATTAGCATTCAAGAGCAAAACTAGAAGCTGCCATATTTTTTTACAAGTTACACTCAAAATGTCACAGCTTTGTTTCTGTCAATTTCTACTGGTCACAGAAAGATTAAAAAAATATACAAATGGCTTTCAACTGAAAATAAGGTGTCCTACTCTTGAAAAGGTGATGGTGTCACCATCATGTTGGATCCTCAGCTTCCAACTCTCCACACAGAAATTCCAGGCACAGGCTGGCAAGGTGGCTTCGTGGTAGAGTGCTTGCATAGCATGCATGAAACCCTGGGTTCCATTCATCCATACCACATAAACAGAAAAAGCCAGAAGTGGTGCTGTGGCTCATGTGTAGAATGCTAGCCTTGAGCAAAAAGAAGCTCAGGGACAGCATCTAGGCCCTGAGTTCAAGCCCCAGGACAGGCAAAAAAATCCAGTTCCACTCATAAAAAGCAATTCAGGGCTTCACACGCATATGAGGTTGATAGGGAATTTTGACCCACACAACTTGCAGCCAAGATAAGTTGATACACCCAACCTGCCTGACGACAAAATGGGGGCAGGAGGCTGCAAAAGAAAGAAAAACGGGGAAGTAAGAAGGACAAAAGAATGAGAAAGTAAGACAGTAAATCTTTGGCATTTCAACCTCACACAAAACACAAAAGAGACCCATAAATCAGAAAGCCATCCAATTCTCAATTTAACCTGAGGCCAAACTCGTAAGGAGGAAGACAGAACAAGACATAGGAAGACAGCTGAAGACTGTTCAAGATGGCAGATTTAGGATGAAATGCTGTCTTGCCAGTGGCATAGACATGCTTCCTGCCTGCTCTCTTTCTTTATCACATTCTCTTCCAATCATTTTTTTTATCATACTTACTTACGTTTGCATCTTGCCTGAATTGTTAATTAGTTAGCTACCCTGAAGTTTCTGGTAACAACTTTGGTGAGTTAGCCTGGAAGTTAGGAATGAAGTAAGTATGTGTCTTTTTCTAACTTGGACTCAAGAATCTCACAAAGTGGAAGTTCTGGCATGGATTTGTTTTAGTGTACCAGGATAAACCAGGAAGAAAGAAAAAGAATATTGCTTCTTCTAACACAGGAAATGGGAGCTCCGGACTCAATGGTTTCTCCTGTTTGTATAGCTTTCTACTTTCTGAGCTAGTGGAACATAGGTAAAGTTCTCTAGCAAATCCTAATCCTTAGATAGTTCCTGGGTGGGTGAGACCTAACCAAAACACCAGTAAACCTCAAAACTTCTTTTGCCAGACAGGGCCTCTCTTTCATTTGGTTCCATTCATTCCTTGAATTTCCAGCTGTTTTCTATTTCAAACGGAGAAGGTGGATGTAGATAGTCCCATTTGTGTGTGTGTGTGTGTGTGTGTGTGTGTGTGTGTGTGTGTGTATGTGTGTGTGTGTGTTTGGGCAGCCAGGTAGCAGAGAACATAATGGACTGCTTGGCAGTACCTGTCAGAGGCTACTATAAATACAAATAGCAGCGAACAAAGCAAGACTGTAACTTTCTACCCACTAACAAGTTAGACATGTATGGATATTAGGTGGGTGAGCAACTATTTCTCTTCATCTCCCAGCTCTGATTAATTTTGAAAGAGCAAGCATAAAGTAACTCCATTTAGGAAGTAATCTCTTCTTACTCCTCTCCATAGTTTTCCATTTTCAGGACTAAAATTGTCCTGGGTGGTCTCAATGTCTGTTGCTGGGATAGGTTGTCGTAGTTGGCATTGACTGGGTTTGAACTCAAGGTCTGGGCACTTTTCCTGAGCACTTCTGCTCAAGACTAATGCTCTATCACCAAAGAGTTCCTTGGAGGTGAGATTCTCTTGAGCTATATCTCCAGACTGGCTCTTGGCTGATTAGCTGGGAAATAGAGTTTTAGACAGATTCTTTGTGCCCAGGATGGCTTTGAACTGTGGCAAAAGGAGTCTTTGCCATAAAAGCCCTTTATATTTCCAATTCAAGAAACAAGGAGATCAATGAGATTGAGGATACCTATAACTTGTTAATAATTAACTAACAATTTAAAACCCAGTAGTTATTTTAAATTACAACTGATTGACATTCTAAGTACTGGCCCTTGCCTCTGTGCAGCCTGTTAAAAGTCATATAGCATTTAACCTTTAACAAATATACAGACCCTTTCTTGGGCTATAGCAGTATATCTTGTTTAACAATTTGGTTTGTAAACGCGTTTTTCTGGTTGACTGAGGAGCCTGATCTGTAGTGGTCCCAAAAATGCCTGCCCCTGTAGGCCTTTAGACAAATCTCACTAGGGACCTAGTCTCAGGTCACAACCACTTTTCCTTAACATATAAATGAATGTGGCTGGGCCAGCTCAAAAGTCACTGCCATTTAGGACTTTGAAGCAGATACAGGGCGTTTGGGATTTCAATTATTCCTCACATTTTACAACTTTAGCTTTTAAAACCCAGTACCATAGATGACTGGCAAGTCCCTGCCAAGTCAGACAGACATGGGCATTAGGCATGCCGACAAATTATCTTCCCATGACTTCTGGACTCTGATCAAGCTTTGAAGGGCCATGCAGAAGTGACTCCAGGATCTGATACCATCTCTGCCATCCAAAGAGCAGTGGCTTACTACCTCTGCATGTTCCAACATTCCCAGGGTTCCAGGAATGCCTTTCTCCGTGGTGGCATAAATACTTGTTTAGTAGTTTCCTTCATTGCTTGCTGGACTTGAACTCAGGGTTTGAGTATTGTCCCTCAGCTCTCCAGATCAAGAAATCCCAACCAACTTCGCTTTTGAGCACTCTGCTGGGAGATTTGAGATGACAATCTCACAGGCACCTTTCTCTGCACAGCCTGGCTTCACACCACTTTTCAGCTTAATTGGCTTTACTTATGGCCACATTTACCCCAAGTAAAAGCACCAAAGATGGGCACCGTAAGGAGATTTAAAAGCATGGTCTTACCTGGAATTTATTCAGGGCCAACATTACATCTGACAAACGTGTCCTCTGTCCTTTTTGTGGGACTTTTGGAAACTGTTATAAAAAACCTATAATGGCAAAGTAGGTTAAACAATCCTTTTGGTAATCCTAATTTTTATTTTCTACTTTGAAATCAACCTTTAGTATAATTTTTCCTTTTAAACTTTACTTTGTCTGGGAGACCTGCCATTCCCCACAATGTCAAAAATTTCTGACAATGGGGAGGACATTTGTAAACTTTTTTGAAAAGTCAGTTTACTTTGAATTTAAATTCCTCATTGAAACACTGGGCAACACTCTTTACCTCTTTTTTTATTTTAATTTTCATTTTTTGTGAACATACTGTACAGAGGGGTTACAATTACATGGGCAAGATAATGAGTATATTTCTTATCAAGCATTGCAGCCTCCTCTTTTGTTTACCCTTCACATCCCTTCCCAGCCTCCCCCTGCCCCCCCCAAACACACACACCCGCACCAAAGTTTTAAAGTTCATTTTCGACATGACAACTTCTATTTCTCATAGTTGCAACGGGTCCACCTGTATCCTTAAATCACTTGTTTTTCCCCATCTCCTCCACAAATTATACCAACATCAAATATAGTGAAAGCAGGGGTTATACTGTGGGGGATAGACATACAAAGCAACAAAGAAATAATCTTATAAATGCATTAGAAACAAATGCATGAAAGAAAAAAATCATTTAAATACATATCTATGCTTTCATTTTCCTAACATCACATTATCTGATATTTTCTGCTTGACTAATTCATATACTAGATATTGCAAATAAGGGAAACCATGGGACCTATGTTTCTGTGGGCCTGGCTTACTTCACTTAATATAATTTTTTCTAAGCCTTTCCATTTCCTAACAAATGGGGCAATGTCATTCTTTCTGATGGAGGCATAGAATTCCATTGTATATATATACCACATTTTCTTGAGGGGGTTCTGGGTTGGTTCCATATCTTAGCTATGGTAAATAATGCTGCAATAAACATAGTTGTGCTGGTAGCTTTAGTGTGGTCTTGTTTGTAAACATTTGGGAAAATGCCCAAAAGTGGGATTGCTGGGTCATAGGGGAGCTCTATGTGAAGTCCTTTGAGGAACCTCCATACTGCTTTCCAAAGTGGTTGAACAAGTTTACACTCCTACCAACAATGAAGTAATGTTCCCTTCTGTCCACATCCCCTCCAGAATCTGTTGTTGTTAGAGTTCTTGATTTTTGCCATTCTAACTGGGATGAGGTGGTATCTCAATGTTGTTTTGATTTGCATTTCTTTTATGGCTAGGGAGGTTTAGCATTTCTTCATGCGTCTATTGGCTATCCTTCTTTCTTCTTCAGAGAAGTTTCTCTTCAAATCTTTCGCCCACTTATTTATTGGGCAGTTGTTTCTTTGAGGATTTGTTATTGGGGGATTTAATTTTTTGAGTTCCAAGTATATTTTAGATATGAGACCCTTGTCCATTGTATGGCTAGTGAAGATCTTCTCCCAGTCCGTGGGCTTTCTATTGATCTTGCTAACTATGTCCTTTGCCACGCAGAAGCTCTGCAAATTCATGCAATCCCATTTGTCCAACCTTTCTTTGATTTGTTGTTTCTGGGACGCTATTAAGAAAATTTCCACCTGCTCCAAGGAGACCTAGGATTTCTCCTATTCCATCCTGTAATGTTTTCAGAGTGTCTGCTTTGACTCCGAGGTCTTTGAGCCATTTGGAGTTGATTCTGGTGCAGGGTGATATATAAGGATCTAGCTTTAGTTTTCTACATGTAGTTAACCAATTTTTCCAGCACCATTTATTGAAGAGGCTGTCTTTCTTCCATTCTATTATTTTAGCTCCCTTATCAAAGATTAGTTGGCTATAGGTCTGTAGGTTCATTTCTGGGTTTTCAATTCTATTCCATTGGTCCTCAGGTCTGTTCTCATGCCAGAACCAAGCTGTTTTGATTACTATGTCTTTATAATAGAATTTGAAATTTGGTATTGATATTCCACCAGCAGTGTTCTTTGCATTGAGGAGCGTTTTTGCTATTCGGGTTCTTTTTTTGTTCCATATGAATTTTTGGATTGCCTTTTCTATTTCCTTGAAGAATGAGTTTGGAATTTTGATAGGTATCGTATTGAATTTGTAGCCATCTTCCTATAATAATCCCCTATTTACCTCTTGGCTGAAGGTTTAAACTGCCCATTTTTTTCTACAGTGTGAGTTACATTTAGGAAATCAGCAGTTTATTTTAATGCAATAGCTCTGTACCAAGAATCTAGACTTAGTATCTCTTGCCCTTTAGAGATAAGTCAACTTAGATTTTTTGTTCACACACCCCTTATGGTGTAAGATGGTGGTGATTAACATTACAGAAACAAATTTCTTAACTGGCTTGTTTTTTTATTCTTTTTGTACCCCAAATTCGCAGTCTTTTCATCATGTGTGTTTCAGCATGGCTGGAGTCTAGGCAAGGTAGTGGCATCTCCCAGTGTGTATGGACTGTCCCATCTCTTGCTGGTTACCTGCAAAATTCTATATGCATTGGTTAAAGAACACTGGTGAAAGACCACACTGGCTTTTGCAGGCTGGTGTCACTGGTTTAGGCAGCTGTGACAACTTTGTTCTGTTACATGGGTATTCCCAATGCATAGGAGCAAACTGCATCTTGATGCATTGTGGTCCCTTGATCTTATAGGGAATTGATCATTGCACAGGGGACAAAACAGAGAATTAAAACCTGAGCCTTAGTTTACCAGTCATGGTAAGAGGTACAATATTTAATCTTAGCATAGATAGACATAAGAAATAACATAAATCACAGCCAACTTAATTACCAATTTCATTGACTTGGAAAGGAAACCAGCTTTTCTAACTCCTTTCCCATGGTTTTTTAAAACTGCCTTTTTTTAAAATTTTGGCTTATAGTCATGTCACAAAGCAATTCAGATTAAACAACAGCTTCCACTGACAAAAGATTTTTAGCAAGCAGAAAAGTTGGTAACTTTGGAACCATTACTATTTACATATTTTACATATAGAAAGACAGAGATGTTTGTGCACAGATTATAGAGCACATTAAATGCTAAAATTTGCCATTTAAAACTTTTGGAATTTTAGCAGTAATATTTTTCCTAATCATGGTAGAACCACATAGTTCACAACAAAAAATTTCCAACAACAAGGAACTTGTACTAAACAGGAATCAAGACATGAACAGACATATAGCATGACATAATGGCCCCTATCCTGGTCAGGTAAGGGGGGATGTTTATGGGACCCAAAAAACAGGCAAAGAAATTTATTCTGAAAGCAATATTCACGCCCCACCACCTCTTCACTCAGCTTCCCTCAGAGCACCTTGACTAGTTCCCTCCGCACAGACACCCCTGTCATGTTACCCCAGGGACCACAAGGATCGTTTTTGTCTGTATTTTACCCTGCCAAATATATAGCACAGTCCTTCCTCTTTCTGCTTAGCTCTATAATCCCATGGATATCTGTAAGTATTCGAGCTAGCTTTTGTCCATCATTTTTTCCATTAGTCTAGTTTTTTTAATTGCTACAGAATTAAATTTAGCAAAACCATAACATAATTTGTTATAGAACTAGAAATTTGGAACTAGAAAAAGCAATATTCTCCTCTTGAGAAATTCACTTTCACCTTCCATAACAGTGAGAAAACACAGACTCTCCACAATATCCACACTAGTGTTTTATTACTGAGAAGAACAGTAGCATGGTCAACAAGTGAAAAATTCACAAGAGACTCAGTAGTAATTAAATATAAACAGCATGTAGTAAAATCATTTTGGCATTACTCATCCAAATCCAAATGCTTAAGAATCATGTCTTCATTTTTCCACCAAAGAAACTAGTAATAATAAAAGTTTTACAATTTCTAGTAATAGTAATAGTGACAGTGTTATAATGCATACATAGACCACACATATACTGGAAGACTTTTGGGGAGCAGTGGAGAAATTGATGCTCTCATGTCCTTGGATTAAAGCATGACAGTACTTCCCCATCTAGCACTAACAAAACTCTCTGGATGATCTGAGTTCAATCTCCAAGTTCCAGAGCTCATATTTCTGAGAAATGTTTATAAAATTTCCTTGAACATCCATTTATTAATATAAAAGACACAAGTCAACAATTTCACTATCTTAATTCTTTGTCAAGCCTGTAAATAATTGATACCCATTCCTTTGGTCCAACCCCTGAATAATATGAAGGGGCATCATCCCTACTCTACACAATGAGAGGATGAGAAATATTGGCTCAGTGAGTGGTTTCCCCTTACACCTAGCTTAATTCTGACATGAAGGATTTCTGTATAATTTACAGAGATTTCTGCCAAAGGTTTCCCTATGTTGGGTTTCTTTTTTGTGTGAGTGCTCTAATGCTGGCTGAAGGTTCATTTCTGCTTGAAAGACGTCCTCTAATGTTCAGTTGACATTCTATCTTGTCTCTAGGTCTCTGAAATCTATAGAGAAACCTCTGAAACTTCTGGCTAAATATTGGTCTACATTTATTATACTCATATTTTCTCTCCTTATTATGTTCTTGGATGTACTGAGGACTGACTTCACATTAAAAATTGCATATTTGTTAGACCTGTTAGTTTTCTTTTCTCCTATGTGATTCAGTTCTCTGATGAACACTGTGCTATGCTGTCGAAATGGGGTTTTCTACATTGGTATTATTCATTCCTTGTCTTTCTTCTGTGTGCTCTATAAACACTCATTCATGCATGTTACTAAGTGAAGGACCTTTTTGATACTTGTTTCTTATTTTATTTTATTTTATTTTATTTTATTTTATTTTATTTGTGAACATACTGTACAGAGGGGTTACAATTACATGGGCAGGATAATGCATACATTTCTTACCAAGCTTTGCAGCCTCCTCCTTTGTTTACCCTTCACATCCCTTCCCAGCCTTCCCCCTCCCCACCCCACCGAATCCCATTCCTCTCCCCTCCCCGCACCGACGTTGTAAAGCTCGTTTTGGACATGACAACTTGTACTTCTCATTGTTGCAACAGGTCCACCTGTTGATACTTGTTTCATTCATAATGTTTTTCTCCTGTGTGCTTTCTGTTGAAAATTTAACTATGACTTCTTGAAAACTTTCCATATTTTTTTATTAATAAGATTTTGTTCCCGTGTTCATTCAATTTGGAACCATGAGGTATGTCTTCTGGCTAAAAGGTTGCTCATTTGCTACATTCACAAGGCTTCTATCAGGTTTTGGTTCTATCATGCAAATTTATTTTTCTTTCAGGTGAGACTTTCCATAGTTATCACATTCCTTAGGTTCCTCATGTGTGTGGATTCTCTTATGCTTCCTGAGGTATGAACTCCAAATGAAGGACTTTCCACATTTGTTACATTCTTAAGGTTTTTCTCCTGTGTGTGTTCTCTGATGGAGATTAAGTTATGAATTAAATCTGAAATACTTTCCACATTTGTTACATTCATAAGGTTTCTCTCCTTTGTGTGTTCTCTGATGATCTAAATGTGAAATACTTCCACATTTGATATATTCATAAGGTTTCTCTCCTGTGTGTTCTCTGGTGAACAATAAGGTGTGACTTATGTCTGAAATATTTTCCACATTTTGTAGATTCATAATTTTTCTCTCCTGTGTGTATTCTCTGATGAGCAGTAAGTTGTGACTTTACTCTGAAATACTTTCCACAGTGGTTACATTTATAAGGTTTCTCTCCTGTGTGTGTTCTCTGATGAACAGTAAGGTGTGACTTATGGGTAAAAGACTTTTCACACACATTACATTCATAACGTTTTTCTTCTGTGTGTATTCTCTGATTGAGTGTAAGGTACGATCTAAGTCTGAAATACTTTCCACATTTGTTACATTTATAAGGTTGCTCTCCTGTGTGTGTTCTCTGATGAACAGTACTGTATGACTTATGGGTGAAAGACTTTCCACACACATTACATTCATAAGATTTCTCTCCTGTGTGTGTTCTCTGATGGACAGTAAGTTGTGACTTACGTCTGAAATATTTTCCACATTTTGTACATTCATAATGTTTCTCTCTTGTGTGTATTCTCTGATGAGCAGTAAGCTGTGACTTTACTGTGAAATACTTTCCATATTGGTTACATTTATAAGGTTTCTCTCCTGTGTGTGTTCTCTGATGAACAGTAAGGTGTGACTTATGGGTGAAAGACTTTTCACACACATTACATTCATAAGGTTTTTCTCCTGTGTGTGTTCGCTGATGGAGAGTAAGGCATGATCTAAGTCTGAAATACTTTCCACATTTGTTACATTTATAAGGTTTCTCTCCTGTGTGTGTTCTCTGATGAACAGTAAGGTATGACTTATAGGTGAAAGACTTTTCACACACATTACATTCATAAGCTTTCTCCCCTGTATGTTTTCTCTGATGGAGAGTAAGGTGTGATTTTGATCTGAAATACTTTCCACATTTGTTACACTCATAAGTGTGTGTATTTTCTGATGGACAGTAAGGTCTGACTTCTGTCTGTAATACTTTCCACATTTGTTACATTCAAATAGTTTTTCTCCTGTGTTTGTTCTCTGATGAAGATGAAGGTGTGCATTACAGGTAAAAAAAAAATTTCTACGTTTGTTACATTCATAAGGTTTCTCTCCTGTATGAGTTCTCTGATGTACAGTAAGGTCTGACTTCTGTCTGAAATACTTTCCACATTTGTCACGTACATAAGATTTCTCTCCTGTGTGTATTCTCTGATGCAAAGTGATGTATGACTTCATTCTGAATGATTTTCCACATTTGTTGCATTCATCAAACTTCTGTTCTGTGTCAGTTCTGTGATGCCTCCTGAGACCTGACTTTTGAGTGGAAAATTCCCTACATTCTTCATATTCATAGGGTTTCTCTTCTGGTGTTGTTTGAGGTTGGTCAGAACTTAGTTCTGACGTCTTAGAGATTGATTTTGCATATTGCTTAATACTCATCAGGCTTCTCTGGATATTTCCTCTCAGGTTTTGTAAGGTATAAATCCTTACTAAATGATTTCTCACATTCACTACCAGACTCATTGTAGGAGAGCGTGTTCTGACACTGAATGAACTCATCCGTCCTCATTCTTAAGGAGTTCTCATCATTCCTATTCAGATCTGTCTTCTGTTTTGAGGTCAAGTTAGAAGTTGTCACTAATCTCACTCTTTGCTCTATTGTCTATTTGTGACAACTACGTCATACAGACATTCATCTGGACCTTCCTGGTAAGTCTCAGTCATATGCTCCATTTTTTTAATATCTAAAATGAGTCATATAAAGAAGAAAAAAAGCATACATAAGATCCAAATACTCCTTAATGAAAAGACATTTTTCCCATCTTAACTGTTACAAATTTTAAAATATTAAAGTAGAATTGATTTTTGAGAAATAAATTTCTTTCATCACAATGTATTGATTAAGAAAGTAATGCTGTTCCTTTTTTGTCGTGGAGCCTGAACTCCAGTCCTGGTGTTGTCCTTCAGCTCTTCAGCTCAATGCTAGCTTTCTACCACGTGAGCCACAACACCACTCCCAATTGTTTCTGCTTATGTGGTGCTGAAGAATCGAACCCAGAGCCTTAGGCATGCAAGGCAAATACACTACCACTGAGCTACTATAATCAAGAACTCTAATAAGATGCTAGAGGGGATATGGACAGAAGGAAACCCTACTGCATTGTTGGTGGGAGTGTAAACTTGTTCAACCACTTGGAAAGTAGAATGGACACTCCTCAAAAGACTCCACATAGAGCTCCCCTATAACCCAGTAATCCCATATCTAGGTATTTACGCAAATGATCACAAACAAGACCATACTAAGGCTACCAGCACAATTATCTTTATTGCAGCATTATTTACCATAACTGAGATAAGGAACCAACACAAATGCCCCTCAGTAGATGAATGGATCAAGAAAATGTGGTATATATACACAATGGAATTCCATGTATTCATTGGAAAGAATGATATGGCTCCATTTGTTAGGAAATGGAAAGACTTGGGAAAATTATATTAAATGAAGGAAGCCAGGCCCAAAGAAACATAGGTCCCATTGTTCCCCTTATTTGCAATAACTAATATATGTCTGAGACAAGCAGAAATGGTCAATAAGTTGATGTTAGGCAAAATGAACCCTAAGATAAGGACCCAAATGTTTTTGTTTCTTTCTTGCTATAGTTTCTAACTATATTTATAAGATATTTCTTTGTTGCTTTTATGTCCCTCCCCCACGGTATAACCCCTGTTTTTACTGTATTTGATGTAGGTATAATTTGTGGAGGGGAAGGTGGACCCATTCCAACAATGAGATGTACAAGACGTTATGTCGAAAAACGAACTTTACAACTTTGGCGAGGGGGGAGGGTGGGGGGAATGATGGGAAGGGATGGTAACGGGAAACAAAGGAGGAGGCAAAAATGCTTGATAAGAAATGTACTCATTACCTTGCCCATGTAGTTGTAAGTTCTCTGTAGAGTATTTTCACAATAAAAAAAGAGTAAAACTGGTAGTTTATGATGGAATTTTTTTTTCTGTGTTTCAGGTTTTTCTTCTTTTTTATGTCAAAGGAATTATTTACACAATTTACTAAACTATTTACTGCTAGACTTTTAACCTGTATATTTTAATATTTAGCATTCCTCTTTTTTTCCCAAAAATTGTTTTGATTGATCTTATTTTCTTAAAACAATTTTATATTGTGCTACTTTACTTCTCAAACATTAGGAGAAGAGTATTTTCTAACTTTGGAGATTGTAACATTTTTATACAAACCTTTGTCTTTCACCTAAGAATAAGGTTTTATAACCACATTTCTTCAGTTATAAGTTCTCACTGTGAATTATTTTAAGTATCTTTGGAAATTTTAAAATTTGTTCCCCTCCATCTTAGACAGAAACTCATCAGACTTTTATTTTTTTTTAATTAATTAATTTATTTATTTTTGGTCGGTCGTGGGGCTTGAACTCTGGGCCTGGGTGCTGTCCCTCAGTTCTTCAGCTCAAGGCGAGTACTCTACCACTTGAGCTACAGCGCCACTTCCAGTTTTCTGGTGGTTTATTGGAGATAGGAGTCTCACAGTCTCTCCTGCCCGGGCTGGCTTTGAACCGCAATCCTCAGATCTCAGCCTCCTGAGTAGCTAGGATTACAGGCGTGAACCACCAGCGCCCGGCTCATCAGACTTTTAAACCCTCAGACTCATGAATTAAAGCCACATCAGCTCACCACCTAGTTAATCATTCTCTCTAGACTGAAAGCTTTGGTTCTGTATCTTGGCCTCTACCTTCCTTATCCTTATCAGAGGATAGCAGCCTTGGCATAGTCATTTGCTATACCTGCCTAGTCCTAGTTTCAAAGAAAACTAAATCGCATTTTTGACATTTCTAATTTTCTTTTTTCAAAATAATTTCCACAAAGAGAAAGAATTGCTAACTTTACCTTTACTGCCATACACAGTTCAGTGGGCATCTACAAGCATTTTTGATTCACAAGTCTAATACAAGCATCACCTAGTTCTCTGCCACACATGGGACTCAGGGGAACTAGGAATATTATTGGTCAGTACAGAGCAAGATGAATTTATCAATTTGGTTATGGATCCAAGATCACTATGCAAGATGCTTTAACTCACCTGGTAAATTCTTGTCTGAGGCTTCTGCCATATATGGCTTTTCATCTTGCTCCAGCTTGATAATCAATTGAGGTTTAGGACCGGTGTGCCCTGTTAATAAGAGTGAAGACCTATTGCTCATGCTGTGTCAAAATTGTTCTAAGATTTCAGATATCCTGTTAACAAGGTTGGTCCCAAATCTTCTTTCATTTCTCCCTGGCTCCATGGTTGACTTTCCACGAGGCTTGATTTAATTTTGCAGGTTGTGTGACTTGAACGCAATTCTGTTTCTCAAGGTTAGCATTCTATTAGTTTGAGTCCTAACTCCACTTCCAGTTTAAGAGTGGTTATCTTGACATAAGAATCTCTTGGAGATTTCACTGGCAGTTTTTGCTTCAAACTGAAAGCCTCAGATTTCAGACTCCTAAGAATTACAGGCATGAACCACTGCATCTAGTACTAGGTTTGGATTATAAATAAGTACTCCCTCTAAACTAGTGATTTCCAGTTCATATTTCCAATAGTGATAAATAGTTATGTATGTTTGTATGTATGTATGTATGTATGTGTGTATTTTCTAGATTGAATATCCACCCACAATAATCATCTCAAGTTTGGGAAGACAGTCTTCTCTTTACGGAAGAAATTTTGGAATTTTTTAATTAATTTTTTAAAATATTTTGTGAACAAACTGTACAGAGGAGTTACAATGACATGGGCAAGATAATGAGTACATTTCTTATCATGCATTGCAGCCTCCTCCTTTGTTTACACTTCACATACCTTCTGAGCCTCCCCCAGCGCTCCCACCCAATTCTCCCCCCGCACGCCCCTCCCCCCCACACCAAAGTTGAAAATTCGTTTTCGACATGACAACTTGTACTTCTCATTGTTGCAACGGATCAACCTGTATCCTTAAACGACTTGTTTTTCCCCATCTCCTCCATAAATAATACCGACATCAAATATAGTGGAAACAGGGGTTATACTGTAGGGGACGGACATACAAAGCAACAAAGAAATAATCTTATAAATGCGTTAGAAACAAATGCATGAAAGAAAAAAAACATTTAAATACATATCTATGGGTTCATTTTCTTAACATCACATTATCTGACCTTTTCTGCTTGACTCATACATATACTAGATATTGCAAGTAAGGGATACCATGGGACCTAAGTTTCTTTGGGCCTGGCTTACTTCACTTAATATAATGTTTTCCAAGCCTTTCCATTTCCTAAAAATTGGGCAATGTCATTCTTTCTGATGGAGGCATAGAATTCCATTGTGTATATATACCACATTTTCTTGATCCATTCATCTACTGAGGGGCAGCTGGTTGGTTCCATCTGGGTTGGTTCCATATCTTAGCTATGGTAAATAATGCTGCAATAAACTTAGTTGTGCTGGTAGCTTTAGTGTGGTCTTGTTTGTAATCATTTGTTTACAAACATTTGTTTGTAAACAATCCCCCAAAAGTGGGATTGCTGGTTCATAGGGGAGCTCTATTTGAAGTCTTTTGAGGAACCTCCATACTGCTGTCCAAAGTGGTTGAACAAGTTTACACTCCCACCAACAATGAAGTAAGGTTCCCTTCTGTCCACATCCCCTCCAGCATCTGTTGTTGTTAGAGTTCTTGATTTTTGCCATTCTAACTGGGATGAGGTGGTATCTCAATGTTGTTTTGATTTGCATTTCTTTTGTGGCAAGGGAGGTTGAGCATTTCTTCATGTGTCTATTGGCCATCCTTACTTCTTCTTCAGAGAAGTTTCTCTTCAAGTCTTTAGCCCACTTATTTATTGGGCAGTTGTTTCTTTGAGGATTTGTTGTTGGGGGATTTAATTTTTTGAGTTCCAAGTATATTTAAGATATGAGACCTTTGTCCATTGTATGGCTAGTGAAGATCTTCTTCCAATTCGTGGGCTTTCTATTGATCTTGCTAGCTATGTCCTTTGCCATGCAGAAGCTCTACAACTTCATGCAATCCCATTTGTCCAACCTTTCTTTGATTTGTTGTGCTTCCGGGTCTCTATTAAGAAAATTTCCGCCTGCTCCAAGGAGACCTAGGGTTTCTCCTATTCCATCCTGTAATGTTTTCAGAGTGTCTGCTTTGACTCCGAGGTCTTTGAGCCATTTGGAGTTGATTCTGGTGCAGGGTGATATATAAGGATCTAGCTTTAGTTTTCTACATGTAGTTAACCAATTTTTCCAGCACCATTAATTGAAGAGGCTGTCTTTCTTCCATTCTATTATTTTAGCTCCCTTATCGAATATTAGTTGGCTATAGGTCTATAGGTTCTTTTCTGGGTTTTCAATTCTATTCCTTTGGTCCTGAGTTCTGTTCTTATGCCAGTACCAAGCTGTTTTGATTACTATGGCTTTATAGTAGAGTTTGAAATTTGGTATTGATATTCCTCCACCAGTGTTCTTTCCATTGAGGAGCGTTTTTTCTATTTGGGTCTTTTATTGTTCCATGTGAATTTTTGGATTGCCTCTTCTATTTCCTTGCAGGATAAGGTTGGAATTTTGATAGGGATTCATCAAAGAAAGAGAACTATGAACCCATTTCTTTGATGAACATTGATGAAAACTTCTCACCAAAATTTTTGCCAATCGACTTCAACAATTCATCCAAAAAATCATAAAACACGATCAAACAGGATTCATTCCAGGGATACAAAGCTGGTTCAATATATGCAAATCAATTAATATTATTCATCACATAAACAGGAGCAAGGATAAGAACCACATGGTTATCTCAATAGATGCAGAAAAAGCATTTGATCCAACACCCCTTTATGATGAAGGTTTTGGAAAAATTAGGAATCCATGGAACATTCCTCAATACAATAAAGGCTGTTTATGACAAACCTATAGCCAGCATTATACTTAATGGTGAAAAACTAAAACCATTTCCTCTGAACTCAGGAACAAGACAAGGATGTCCACTCTCTCCACTTCTCTTCAATCTAGTATTAGAATGCCTAGCTACAGCAATAAGACAAGATGTAGACATAAAGGAGATCCAAATAGGGAAAGAAGAAATAAAACTCTCCCTCTTTGCAGATGACATGATCTTGTATTTAAAGAATCCCATAGACTCCACTCCCAAATTACTCAAGCTGATTCAAAACTTTGGCAAAGTAGCAGGGTATAAAATTAACCCCCCACAATCAATGGCTTTTCAGTATTTCAACAATGAGAAAAGTGTGACTGAAATTAGGAAATCAACTCCATTTGTAATAGCCCCACAAAAAATAAAATACCTAGGAATAAACTTAACCAAAGAAGTGAAGGACCTCTATGATGAAAACTTTAAAATCTTGAAAAACGAAATCAAAACAGAACTTAGAAAATGGCAAAACCACCCATGCTCCTGGATTTAGAAGATTAACATCGTGAAAATGGCAATACTTCCCAAGGCTATCTACAAATTCAATGGGATACCTATCAGTTTGGAACTTTTGTCAAACTGCTTTTTTTTATTCTTGAACAATGAAAATAAAATTGCCTCAGAATGTACATAATCTACCTGAAGCTTTCATTCCAAACAAATGACATTCCCACAGACTGGAATTTTACATCCAAATAGCATTGAAATTTCGATAAATATTCACATAGCTACTGAAAACAAATCATTTTCCAGGCACCAATGGTTCACGCCTATATTCCTTGCTACTCATTAGGCTGAGATCTGAGGATTGCCATACAAAGCCAGCCCTAGTAAGAAAGCTGTGAGATACTTATCTCCAAATTAACCACCAGAAAGCTTGAAGAGGAGCTGTTGCTCAAATGATAGAGTGCTCACCTTGAACTGAAGAGCTGAGGCACTGCACCAACGCCCAGAGGTCAAGCCCCACTTAACTTTTCAAGTTAATGTGTTATTTTTGGCTCACCTAAGGACATCAGCATGCTATAGGTTTCTAGCATCACATCTCTATACAGGGTACTCTGAGAAATATCTAATTCCTGCCACTCCTCCCAGCTAAATTCCACAGCCACATTATCAAATGACACCAGATTCTCTAAGGGCACATTCTATCAATTTATTATCCCTGAGTCATGAGAACACCAAAGCTAGACTTTCATTCTTCTACATGTATGCTTTTGTATTACAGATTGTGGTTGGTACTTTCTGTGTTATGTATAAAATGAGAGAAAATATAATCAAAGTAGAAAGATTTGCCTCCATATTAACTTGGTAATTACACATACAAAGTTTTTCTAATACATCAGAACACACTTCTGGTTCCAGCAATAAAGACAAGAAAACAGTTCTAAGAAGCTAATAACCTAGCAAGACAACAGTAAGTATGAGTCTGAAAGTGTGTGTTTAGCTTATTTTGGTAATATTTACTACATATCTGGGTAACAATGAAGTAAACAAATATGTTTTCTGTATTTTCATATTCTGCCTCATTAACAATATTATTTAGATTTTCTATTAAATAGTGCTCTCATAAACAGTCACAACATAGTCATTACATCATATGGAATACATAACACATTAGTAGATCTATGAAAAGCACAGCATCCAGGTGAATGTTAAAAGGAGTAAAATTACTCAAAAAATAGTAAATGAATGATTTGGCTCTCATAAGATTTGACTAAGTTCTCACAATAAAATACCCGATGTTAATCATTTTTGTTATTAAATTTCTAGATATAAAAGTATGGTCATAGATATCCATATGTTTCCTTCATATGTAAAAACGAACTTCCAGCATGAACATTTCTGAACATCGACTACTTCCTACCACATAAAATACTTACTTATTACCATAAAATGTTTCTTAATCAGCTTTGCATTTTAATAGGCCTTAATGGAAGGATGGATGTAAATGGATAAAGGCTTAAGGAATGCTCAAGATGATCCCTCAAAATGTGAAATATGACCACCACAAGAAGGATAGAGAAAAAAAAAACCTATGAATTGGCACATGATCTAAAAAATATAGAAGTTTTAAAAATTGGAATTAAATATGGCACTAATTTGATGTACAGTGTCTAAAAGGAATACAGTCATTCTTGACAATATCAGAGGTGAATGATGACTAACACACAAAAAGAAAATATATTTATAAAGTGTTGAAAGAAAATAGACTTCAATACACAATCCATCGGGCTAAGGGCCTCTTCTAACAATATAGATTGAAGGTATTCCTAGGGAAAGATAATGCATCATTTACCCATCTTCATTTTAAGTGCTATAAAAATTATTCTGTGGGACTGGGAAGGTGGCTGGCTCAGTGATAGAGGGCTTGCCTTGCATGCCTGCGGCCCAGGGTTCGATTCCTCAGCATCACATAAGCAAAAAAGGAAAAACCGGAAGTGGCACTGTGGCTCAACTGGTAGAGCCCTAGACTTGAGCTGAAGAGCTGAGGGACAGGGCTCAGGGCCAGAGTCCAGGCCCAACAATCAGACAAAAAGAATTATTCTACATCAAGAGAAAAATTAAAATTGCTAACATAGATCTACACAGACGACAAGATTATTAAAAAGGTAAATGTGTAGGTAAAGGAATGGTACATGCGTAGGTAAAAGAATGTATAGAAAACATTGTATGTAATTTCTCTTGTGAAAAGAAAACTTAAAGTACCATATTCATAATTCATATGGAATTCAAATTCAATATACAAACACATAAGTGTTTTAAAACAAAGTTTGTGAATCCTGTATATGTATCAATTAATATTGTACTTGCATTGCAAATATGGGGGCCTGAGTTCAAAGAATTATTTATACAAAAATTAAAAGGAGAATACATAGGTTATAAGTAGGTTATAAATTCCATTCAATTCCATTGAAAAGTAACTATATTATGCTATATGCTACTACTATGATAATATTGTAAAGTTTAATGTTCTTAGCAAAAGTGTATCCAGCAAGTTAATTCTTTGTGTTCCTAACAAAGTACCCCACAAGGTAGGAAGTTCATTTTCTTGCAGTTCTATAGTAAAACAATTTTCCTTCACATTTTACTTCTGCTGAAGCTCTGTGCTTCAGCCTGAGAATGACCTTTGTTCTTTACATGAAATGTCTGGTTATTTCTGTATGAAGAAAATTAATAAGACCCTTTTTAAAATTCTTGCAGTCCTTGCATATTTTGAGTTGTACAAATTCAATGGAACATAGAAACAAATCTTTGAAAATGTAGGGCACCTGTATTAAGCATGCAGTCTTATTTTTATCCTGTGAACAATGCAGTATTTACATCAGATTTAATTTGTAATTGGTATCAGAGGTAATTCACAGTGTACAGCAGAATGCCGGCAAGTTATATGAGAGGTGGTTTACAGTGAATTTGAGATGTGTGCAGGCTATATAGAAGCAGAATAAGAAACAAATATCAGATGAGACAAACAGATATTAAATAGCAAAATGTCCATCAAAATAAGACCATACTTTAATTGTAAAGTATAGTAAATATATGAGGCACTGTCTGCCATGAACAGAAGAAAGAAAACTTATTGAGCAATCCAAAGTCACGGATTAGAGAGAAATAAAAATTAAAAAAACATATAAAGATACCATGAGCAAAAGTTAATGATGAAAAATACAAATAGTGATAATATGTAGGAAATAAGTATTAGCCCAAAATATATGACCACAGATACAGATCATTGATAATAACAGACTGATGATACATTATGATAATAAAAATTTATGCTGAAAATCAAAGTGTACAAAGACATGTTTAAAAGACCATGCAATTTTAATACTTTAATCTACCATTACTATTGCAGAACTAATTGGCCTCTTACTAATTGATATAACAACCGGACAAAAAATCAGCACGAACACACAAATGGATTCCATTATGTTAAACTTAATGCTGTTTATAAAACACTATGGTGTTACATTTATCAAGACACATATTCCAAGATTAAAAGTAAATCTGAAGACAAATGGTGTAGAAATCAATATGAGAAATTAAAGTTCTGTTATAAATACATGAAAATTAAAAGATATACTTGTAGTATTCTATGAGTGAAATAAATACAGGGAAATTACAATGGATATCAAAGAAATGTATTCCTTCATTGTGATTTATAGAATATTACATGTAGCCTCTTTCTTACTTCACCTTTGAAATAAAAACAAATAGTTTGGGGCTGGGAATACTGCTAAGTGTTAGTGTATTTGCCTATCTGCATAAAGCCCTAGGTTCCATTCCTCAGCACTGCATAAACAGAAAGATTAGGAAATGGCACTGTGGCTCAGGTGGTAGAGTTGTAGACTTGAGCAAATCAAGATCGGGAATGGTGCCTAAGAAGGGCCCAAATTCAAGCTCCAGGTTTGGCAAAAAAAAAGGGTTTAAATATGTATGGACATTTTCAGAAGAGTGGGGGAAAGCCAGAGAACTAGAAGGAAATGGGGTAAAAAGAGGATCTGTGGAGGCCATTAGGCATTGATGAAAGTAAGCTATAAAAATCATGAGACAGGACGGAAGGGAAACATTGGGAGAGAGTGAGGGTATGAAAGGAAATGTACTCATTACCTGGCCCAAGGACTGGTAGTCTCCCCATACATCACCACAATAACAATAGATTCAATTGAATTTGAAACAATTTCTTCATGGAGTTGTGTGAGCATAAAGTTAGTGAAGAAAATGTACCACAGTTAGAAGAACAGCTACAATTATTAGAAATAAAATACGTCACTTATACTGGAGCTTAGCTTGAATATTAATTTCACATATGCTGTTAAAAATAATCTAATTTTATCATAGTATCCAATTAACTGTTAATGATAAATATTCAGGTAAGTAAAAACAAAACAAAACAAGTGCTTCTGGCTCAAGATGCTTATCGTACCCTAGCTACTAAGGAGGCTGGAAGCCAGACAACTGTGTAGACAACTCAAATAAAACAGCTAATCAACATATTGGAGGAGGTGTGGCTCAAGAGATAGTTCCAAAAAAGAAATTAAAGCACAGCTTAGGAAGTGGAAAAACCTACCATGCTCCCAGAATGGGAGGACCAACATCGTGAAAATGACAATACTTCCAAAGGCTATCTACAAATTCAATGCCATACCTATCAATAGTCCAACCTCATTCTTCAATGAAATAGAAAAAGCAAGCCAGAAATTTATATGGAACAATAAAAGATCCCAGATAGCAAAAATGATCCATACCAGAAAGACAATGCTAGTAGAATATCACTACCAAATTTCAAACTGTACTACAAAGCCAATGTAATCAAAACAGCTTGGTAATTGCACAAGGACAAACTTGAGGACCAAAGGAATAGGACTGAAGTCCCGGAAATGAACACACAGACCTGTATCCACTTAAACTTTGAGAAGGAAGCTAAAAAATAGAATGGAGGAAAGACAACTTCGTCAGTAAATGGTGGTGGAAAAAGTGGTTCATTACCTGTAGAAAACTAAAGCTATATCTGTATATATCACCCTGCACCAGTATCAACTCCAAATGGATGAAAAACCTCACATTCAAAGCAAACACCCTAAAAATCACTACAGAAAAGTATAGGAGAAACTCTAGGGCTCCTTGGCACCAGCCAAAATTTTATTAATAGAGACCCAGAAACACAACAAATCAAAGAAAGGTTGGAAAATGGGATTGCATGAAACCGCAGAGCGTCTGCATGGCAAAGGACATTGCTAACAAGATAAATACAAAGCCCACAGATTGGGAGAAGATCTTCAGTAGGCATAAAATGAACATGGGTTTCATATCTAAAATATATTTAGAACTCAAGAAATTAAATCCCCAACAACAAATCCTCAGAGAAACAACTGCCCAATAAATAAGTAGGCTAAAGACTTAACAAGAATCTAATCTGAAGAGGAAATAAGAACGGCCAAAAGACATATTAAAAAAAAATAGGCTCAACTAATAAATATGTTAGAAACAATTACAAGAAAGAAAATACATTTGAATCCTTAACGGGGTTCATTTCGCCTAAAATCAACTTATCTGACAGTTTCTGCTTGTCTCAGACGTATACTAGTTATTGCATATAAGGGAAACCATGGGACTTATGTTTCTTTGGGCCTTGCTTACTTCACTTAGTATAATATTTTTTCCAAGTTTTTCTATTTCATAACAAATAGGGCAATGCCATACTAAAAAAAAATACAAAAAAACCCGAAAAAGTTCAACTTCTCTAGACAAAAAGAAATGCAAATTAAGACAACCTTGAAATTCCACCTCACCCCAGATAGAATGGCTATAGTCAAGAACACTAATATCAACAGATGCTGGAGGGGATGTGGACAGAAAAGGGAACACTACTGCATTGTTGGTGGGACTGTAAACGTGTTCAACCACTTTGGAAAGTAATATCGAGTTTCCTCAAAAGACTCCACATAGTGCTCCCCTATGACCCAGCAACCCCACTTTAGGGTATTTACCCAAACATCACAAACAAGAGTATATTAAAGCTACCAGCACACCTATGTTTATTGCAGCTTTATTTACCATAGCTAAGATATGGAACCAACCCCAATGCCCCTCAGTAGATGAGTGAATCAAGAAAATATGGTATTTACATATATATGCATATATATAATATTTATACATATATGTGTATATATATACACACACACACATACACACACTCACACAATGCTTTTCTATGCCTCCATCAGAAATAAAGGCATCACCCCATTTATTAGGAAATGGAAAGACTTGGAAAAACTTGTATTAAGTGAAGTAAACCAGGCCTAAAGAAACATAGGTCCCATGGTCTCCCTTATTTGAAATAACTAGTACATGTCTAGGGCAAGCAGAAATGGTCAAAAGCTATGTACATATGACCATATAAGATGATATGAAGCGAAATGAGCCCTAAGACTGGAACCCAAGTGGTTTTTCTTTTTCTTGGTATTGTTTTTCAATGCACTTATAATGTACTATGTGATTTTTTTGTTCCTTTGGTATATTCTTCCCCCAAGGTATAACCCTGTTTTCACTGTATTTGTTTGCGGTGCCCTAGATCTTTTATATACATTTTTCTAATTTGGGGATAGGACGCAAAAAAAAAAAAATGCTTAAATAGGGATACAAGCTGACCCATTGTAACAATGAGATGTAGAATACACTAGGTTGAAAATGAACTTTACCATTTGTGTGAGGGAGGGTGGGAGGAGTTGCAGAGGTGAAGAGGAAAGAAATTGTAGGGGGAAAACAATGGAGGAAGTAACAATGCTCCATAAGAAATGCACTCATGTAACTGTAACCCCTCTGTTCACTATTTTACAGTAAAAAAAGATATTTTTTAAAAAGAAGTAGTGCAAACAGTGAAGGAGGAAGCTGATTGACTGTGAGGCCTGTGAGTTCCTGTTCCAATACTAGCACAAGAAAGGCACAGTGGAGGCTGAGGTAGGTGTATCCCATTAGATTTGAATTTAGACACCAAATATGGAAACACAGCAAATCCTCATCTCAGACATAAAGAGAAAAGGAACTGATTGGGTAAGAAAAATGTCATTTCCATGAGCCATGTCAGCAAAGGAAAATTGATTAGTAAAACAAACAACTTCCCAGATACATCATTTGAAAAAAGGTGAGAGAGAGATGGAGAGAATGGGGACTGAAAGAGAAGAAGACACAGGGAGGAAAATATACAAAAAGTGAGATAAAGAGAGAAATGATGAAATCTTATGAGTAGGAAACAGAATGAAGAGAGTAAATAGAGAAAAAATCTTGCGAGGACACCTTAGGAAAAATACAGAGGGCTTTCTAGGAAGACCACACACTATATCATCAAATATTATCAGGTTTTATGTAGTCAAAGACCAGGAAACATTCCAAGAAGTATGTATGGAGAGTAATTTAATTACATATATCTTACTAAGTAATCTCTAATATTTGAAGTCGTGTGTGTCACCACACTATTTCAGAAACTCCAGTAAAACTTCTTTAACATAATTCAACATTACTCATGAGGAAATGATCTCTGACAAGTTGTCAGCAAATGTCCACTTTACATGACAAGTGACCCCTTCAATGGCATTGAATTACAAAACAAGTGTGACTACTTTATCTCACATCAGAAAACTGGAGGCAAATCTGCCCTCAACTAAGACATACTGTAACAATTTATAATCTACAAATTCTAAAAAACGTCTTCACCTCATTTAGGAGTAAGTTCTTGAAGCTGAATCTATTTTTTTTTAAATCTTGGATAAACTTAGTTTCCTAAATGGAATGTAAAAATTGAGATATAAAAAGCAACTCACCAGAGATCCTCTCATTCTTTCTTGCTGTTGACTATGAAGAGAAGATTCTGATGCATGGCTTAGAGAAAAGGCAATTGACATAGTCAGGAAAGAACCTGTGTGATTATGTCCCAGATTTTCCTGCTCAAAACATTATACATGGAATGAAAAAAGCACAAAGTCTTCATATGGGAGAAAAATCTTCGATGTCTCCAGTAGAGTATTAAATGCTCCGCTGAAGATGACTCCACAATCCATTAGTTGGTAGACAAACAGTATTCTAGGTTAATATACATGCAGAATTCATAAAAACTAAGGTTCCTAAAAATAATTGAATATTAAAACAAAAATCCACCACTTTAATACCACTAGTTATTAAGGAAATACGTTGTATGAATTATTTTTCTATTCATTAAAATGGATCCTAAGACTCCATTGAGCTTTTGGACTCTTATTCATTTATATATTTAAACTCCATGGAGAGAATATAGGTTATAACTCAATACTATCTCACCCAAAATTATACAGGGAAATGTATAATACGTATTACTTTTATTATAATATTTCAGTAATGGTTTTCAAATGGCACATTTCCCTGCATCCAAATACTTGAAGCACCCTTGAGCAATAACTTGAAATTTGTCATTTAACCTGCTTCACATAATCAGTAAAGATTATGTAAATACAGGTTTGAGAATTCCCTAATGCTCATATTCCTAAACAATTCTATGAAGAATTCTGGCCATCCTCCATGAGATAAAGGGCTTAATAAAGATGAAACATGAAATATTAGTCATAGGAGTGACAGAACACCAACCACCCAATCACAGCCAAAGAACCAGAAGATTAAAATCTTATGTTGCACAAATAATACTAACACAAAATTCTAAGCTGAGGACACCCTAAAATGCAGACTTATAAAAATAAAAAAATAATTTAAATATCCATATGCTTTTCTTATATTTATTGTTTGGATTATACACAGGAATGCTACTATCCAGAGGTTTTTTTCTTATTTTTTTTACACAACTACGTGGAATAGAAATCTTAATATAAAATAACATAAACTTTACAGTGATATGTACGAAATATGAAAATCTACTCTGTAAACTTCAGTTCGGTCGTTTGTGCTAAGAAACAATATGAATTACTTAAAAGCAACATTTGTACATTCATTTTGGATTGTTCCACATCACAAGAATGATTTCATACTTTTAAAAAGTTACAAAGAAATTTCTGTAGGCTAATTATCCATATTCCAATACTCAAAATCAAAAGTGTTGTAGATTTCAGGGTGGGATATTTTCTTTTTGTTTTGGGATTTAGAGTATCCTCCTTAAATTTAAAGTTTTTTATTCCATATTATTTTTTTACAAACATAATCTATATTTAATAGAGTTTATTGTGTAACTGGGCTCTGGTGGCTCATGGTTGTAATCTTAGCTAATCAGAAGGCTGAGATCTGAGCACCACAGATTGAAGCCAGCTGGGGCAGGAAAGTGTAAGAGACTCTAATCTCCAATAAACTACTAAAATACCTAGAAGTGGAGATGTGGTTTAAGTGGTAGAACATTAGGTTGGAACAAAAGAAGCTCAGGGTCAATGTCCAGTGCTTGAGTCCAAGAACCAGGTCTAGCACACAAAAAAGAGCATTTTATTTTATTGTATTTAAATTCTATTGAACAATTTCTTGGGAATACAGATTTAGGCAGTCTCTCATTTTAAATGATGTAAATTAGGCTCATTTATCTAGTGGAAAAATTGTAACATGTCAAGAACAGATAAGATAGAGAATACCCATGCTAGTAACATTTTAAGCTAGGAAACTCCGTAGGAAGTGCAAAGGATAAAAAGGGATCAACATGTTTCACTAACATCTTCTAAAGGAATGTTCAAGCTTTATTGACTTCAATTTCCATGAAGAATTTCTTAAGTGAAATAATACTTTTTCGAGCAGATTGAGACAAAATAGAGAACATTACCTAAAACCAAGAAATTCTGAAAAACCAAAACTGATTAGGAAGCATAGAATTTACAGTTAATGCTATCCAATGTCATATGGGCAGATTTTCCACTCCTCAAAGGAGAAAAAACACTTTTGTTTTTGAGATGAGGAGAGAATGCGGAATATGGGAGGTGTTTGGTGGTTACATTAGTATTTTTGTTGTTATGATAAACTTTGCAATTTAACTCGGTAAAAGCCTATTACCTGCCAAAAGTGACTAAGGAACAATTTTCTAATAATGTACAATTTCCTTAGAGGAGATTCAAACTCAAAAAAATGATTTACATGAAAAATAATAGAGAAAGTAGTTGAAAAGTCCATTCAAAAATGTTTTATTCCACTCAAATGAACTTAATACATGTGTTCTTTACAATTATGCTTGGATTGTTCATGAAAATTTCAAAAGACATTAAACAAAGCAGGCCATCATCTTATTTCCCTGTTAACTAGTTTTTTTATTTTGCAACACATGTGTTTGAGGCACATAGCAAAAAAGAAAAAAATCACAGAAGGAAAAAGAATCTAAAAACAAGTTAAATACATAGGGTTTTTTTAATTGTGAAAATACTGTACAGAGGGGTTCAATTACACGGGCAAGATAATGAGTACATTTCTTATCAAGCATTGTAGCCTCCTCTTTTGTTTCCCCTTTCTATTCCTTCCCATCTTCCTCCCAGCCCCCCAACCCAATCCTGCTCCCTCCCACCAAAGTTGTAAAGTTCATTTTTCCACATAACATCTTCCACATAACCGCTCATTGTTGCAATGGATCCACCTGTATCCCTATTTAAACAATTTTTTTCCATTCACCTCCACAAATTATACAAACCTCAAATACAGTGAAAGCAGGGGATATACTATGGGGTAGGGACATACAAAGCAACAAAGAAATGATCTTTTAAATGTGTTAGAAACAATCATCTGAAAGAAAAAAAAACATTTGAATACATATCTTAGGGTTCATTTCCCTAACATCAACTTATCTGACCTTTTCTGCTTGACTCAGACATATACTAGTTATTGCAAATAAGGGAAACGATGGGACCTAAGTTTCTTTGGGCTTAATATAATTTTTAATATAATAAATTAACATAATTTTTTCCAAGTCTTTTCATTTCCTAAACATAGGGTTTCTTTGTTTATGGCTTTGCTGAATATACATGAATTGTCAATACCAAGCAGTTCATTTTTACTACACCTTTACTTTTACATCAGTTCTTAGGTTGTCTAAAACATTGAAATACAAATAAAACGTGTAGCAAAAATAATTTGAACAAACAGCAGGTAATTTCACAAATAATGGAATGTGAACCATTTCTGCCCTTAATTGGGTTACAACTTTGTCTGAAAGAACACTTCTGGTGCTGTAGTCAAAGGTGTGCTCACTGAAATAGATTCTTCCACAGAAATACATGATTGCACCTTGGAATAGCCATGGAATATTTGTTTGAGCCACAGCCCTACAAGTGCTCCAAAACTTTATAATACCCACAATAACCACACCTTGACTGGAACCAATTTCCCTCTTAATCTCCACCAAGACAAATCAATATGTAGGAAGATTTCTTCGCTTAGACATGGAATCAGTTTCAACACTGGCTCTTGTGAAGTCACCATGAACCAAAGCACATGCCAAACATTTATACCTTGTTTAAAAATTCCACATCATCATACTGGCCATCTCATGATGAAAACGGATAACTCACTAAATGTTAACGGGCTTTACTCTTCTAATATGAAACAAACTAACAGAAAACACATGGGAAATACAGAAATTAAAATAGAAGTAACATAACCCACATAAAGTATAAAGTTCAGCAATGATTTCATCAAAAGCTGTCTTTTCAAGAAAAGAAACTTCCTCTGTGGAGTTCAGAATCTCATAATTGAACACTGAGAATTTAGGGGCCAGACACAATCTGATAGGATGCATTGGTTGCATTTCCTTTTTGCTGACTTAAAAAACTTCTTGGTATGCTTGGTGTGCCTGATTCACAATTCATTTCTTGTCATTACCAGCAGCAACCTCAGCCATGATGTGATAGAAGTCTTTCTTTATTTTCAAATAGAAAACTTTTCTCTTTGCTTGTGGAGCATTAGGGGTCAAGAACTTTTCCAAAAGAGATAGTATATCATTGCAGATATCTCTTAGCTTGTTCTCAATTCTTCCTGTGTTCTCACACGATTTGCTGCTTTTTCTCAGAACTTTCTGTCTTTTGCTCAATACTTGAAACTACACTCCAAGATGACCTATGGGTTCCAATAAGCAGCTGAGAGAAGATTCCTTTCCTCATTAGGTAATTCAGCTTCTTGCTCATTTCCAGACTTGATGCAGGCTGCCATATCACCATATTGCTCAGCTTGCTTGGCCACTTTGGCCCTATGGCACCATCTCATTTCTATCCATGACTGCATGTCCTGTGTCCTGAATAGGTGGTGGAGGAAAGACAGGGGGTCATTGGTCTCTGGACGATGGCAGAAGCAGCGGTGAGGCTGAGATTTTGTCCCTGGATCTCACAGCTCACAGGCTCCAGCCCCTCTGCAGCCCCATTGGGCTTCTTCACATTCAATTTTATTGTTTTTCCATGTGACGAATATCCGTAATTCTCCCTGAAAATTTCAAAATTAGTTAAAGTACATTTTGCTTGCTGCTCATTTTTTGTCATGTTAAAATGATTTCATATGCAGCATTATAGTAACGTGTGATTGTGGGTTTTATTTTTTGAAACAATATGGCCTATGGCAGTGTGTATGGTGCCAGGTGTTCAATGTGCACAATCTAGGATGACCTCGCACCATGATGATATGATGAACAAAACCTTGCCTTCTACTCCAAGTGTCACTCAGAGCCAAGAGTTTCACAATTTTGAACAGTTGGGACATGATCAAGTTTCTGTCTAAATTCCTGAGAAATGGGAAAAAGGAGCTATTGGTATGGACCTATCTTCATACAGAGTTTCTGAATGCTACTTTTACACATGAGACTGCTCAATGTTACTTGATATATATTCCTAATCTTTTAAAAAATTCTGCAATATTTTACTGTTGTTTAAATGTGCAAGAAAATCCCATTAAATTACTGTTTTTATTTAAGTTCTGCGATGAAACAACTTTTTAAAACATCTTTCTAGGGCTTGGAATGTGGTTCATTGGTAGAGTGCTTGTCTTGCATGCATGAGGCCATGGGTTTGACTCAGCATCACATGAACAGAAAAAGCCAGAAGCAGTACTGTGGAACAAATAGTAGAGCATGAGCCTTGAGATGAACAGCTGAAGGACAGCACCCAGGCCCAGAGTTCATGCCCCACAATCTACAAAAATATATATGCATATTTTTTAATTTAAAATATCAAGACACATTTAATAAAAAGCAAAGTTGCTGTTCAGACAAAAATTGCTGTTATCAGCCAAGAGAGAAATAAGCCAGGAAGGTTTGATTACCAGAGGAGACATACCATGGTACCTGGCTCCTGTCATCCTGGAGGTGGGAGGTAAGACTTTTTCCACTTTAGGATTACAGTAGCCAGAGGAGGTTGCAGAGATATTTAAAGGTACCAGAGTCAACAGGTGTCATGGGTTCTTTTGGCTACTTCCTGCTGGGGAGGTGAAGGAGTCACTGGAGCTGGGGATATTAGGGTCCAGCAGGGCAATGTAAATGATGTCTCCAGTTGCCTGTAGTATTAGGATAGCCATGACTTGCTCCCAGGTGGTGTCCTGGGTTGGGACTGTTAACCTGTTAAAGGAGACTTTTGGATAGATCAGGCAAAAAATGACAAGGTACCAAGGTCAGTTAACATGAATGGCATAGGATAACACACATTAGCCATGGGCCAAAAAAGTAATATTTGAAGCATAAGCCCCTACTAAGGGAAGTAGGGAGAAAGGGGGTGTCTAGTGTCTTTTGGACAACTAGGTAAGGGAGAAGAAAATGCACTAGTTGAGAATACCAGTCAGAGGCTACTATAAATACAAATAGCAAGTAACAAAAACAAGACTGGAACTTTCTGTCCAGATAGAAGATAGGCAGGTATGGACATTTAGGTGGGCAAGCAACTGTTTCTCTTGTTCTCCCAGTTCTGATTAATTTTGAAAGGGCAAGCATAAAGTGACTCCATTTAGGATGTCATCTCCTCTTATTGCTCTCCATGGATTTCCATTGTCTGGACTAATTTTGTCCTAGATGGTGCAGGGCGGGGGTAGTGGAAGGGGGTGTCTTAGAGTCTGTTGCTTGGAGAGCTTCTCCTACTTGGCATTGTCTGGTTTGAACTCAAGGTCTGGGCACTCTCCCTGAGCACTTCTGCAAGGCTAGTACTCTACCACCTAAGAGAGTTGCTTGGAGGTGAGATTCTTTTGAGCCATGCCTCCAGACTGGCACATGGCTGATTAGCTGGGAAATTGAGTTTTAGAGAGATTCTTTGTGTTCAGGATGGCTTTGAACTGTGGCAAAAGGAATCTTTGTCACAAAAGCCCTTTTTATTTCCAATAAAAGCAACAAGGAAATCAACGAGATTGAGGTTACCTATAACTTGTAAACAATTGACTAACAATTATTTGCCAGGGTTTTGTAGTAAATCCCAGTAGATGTTTATAAACTCCATCTGATTGGCATTCTAAGTACCACCCCTTGCATCTGGGCAGCCTGTTTAAAGTCACTTATATACAACATTTAACCTTTAACAGATGTACAGACACTTTTTTAGGCTCTAGTATCATATCTTGTTTAACATTTTGGTTTGTAAAAATTTTTTCTGGTTGGATGAGGAGCCTGATCTGTAATGGTTGCAGCAATGTCTGCCTCTGTAGGCAGTTAGATCTAAATGGGGACCTAATCTCAAGTCCACACAACTTTCTTTCCTTAGCAGATGAATTAATGTGGATGGGCCAGCTCAAAACTCACTGCCAATTGGGACTTTGAGCTGATACAGGTGGGTTGGGATTTAAATTATCCCTCATATTTTACATCTTTAGCTTTCACTACACACTATCATAGAGGACTGGGAAGTCCATGCTGAGTTAGCCAGACATGGGCATTAAGCATGCCTACAAACTCTCTTCCCATGACCTCTGTACTCTGTTCAAGCTTTGAAGAGACAAGCACAAGTGACTTCAGGATCTGATACCATCTCTGCCATCCAATGAGCAGTGGCTTACTGCCTCTGCATATTCCAACATTTTCAGGGTTCCAGGAATGCCTTTGTCTATGCTGGAATAAATGCATCTTTGACAGTTTCCTTGGTCGGTTGGTGGACTTGAACTCAGGGTTTGAGCATTGTCCCTCAACTCTCCAGATCAAGGCTAGTACTTTGCCACTTTGAACTCCAAACCAACTCGGCTTTTGAACACTCTGCTAGCAGATTAAAGATGACAATCTCACAGGGACCTTTCTCTGCCCAGCCTAGCTTGACACCAGTGTTCAGATTAATGAATCTTTACTTGTGGGCATATTTACTCCAACTAAAAGCTGAAAGATGGTCATTGGAAGTGGATTTATAAGCATGGTCTTACCTTGAACTTATTAAGGTCCAAAATTCCATGTGACAAACTTGTCCTATGTCCTTTACTGTGGGCCTTTTGGAAACTATTACAAAAATCCTATCATGGCAAACTAGGTTGAACAATAATTTCGTTATCCTAATTTATCTTTTCTACTTTGAAATAAACTTTAGGATAATTTTCCCTTTTAAACTTTTCTTTGTCTGGGAGGCCTGCCACTACCCACAACTTAACAAATTTTTCACAAAGGGTAGGCCATTTTTAATTCCTTTTTTTTAAAGTAAGTTTAATTTGCATTTAAATGCTTCATTGAAACACTGGGCAACAGCCTTTACCTCTTGGCTTAAAGTTTAAACATAGTCTATGTACCTATGTATGCATTAGACAGCCACAAGGATCATTTTTACCTGTATTTTACCCTGCAAAATATCTACCAGATTCCTGTTTTTGCTTATCTCTGTAAGTATTCTCCAAGTTCTTGTTCCTCATTTTTTGAAAGTCTAGCTTTTTAAAATTGCTACACAATTAAATTTAGCAAAACCATAACTTAATTTTGATTTTTTACACCCATCTTCATGGAACTGGAAAAAGCAATATTAGTGAGAAATTCACTTTCAGCCTCCATAACAGTGAGAAAACACAGGCTCTCCACATTATCCACACTAGTGTTTTAATTATAACTCACTCAGAACAACATCATAATGGACTAAAAGTGAATCAGTCACAATTAACGCATCATCTATAATTAATTAAATATAAAAAGAAAGTACTAAAGTCATTTTTGGGTTACTCATACAAAGCCAAATGCTTATGAATCATGTTTTCATTTCCCCACCGAAGAAAATAGAAATGGAGCTGTGATTCAAGTGGTACTTGAGTAAAAGTACTTAACAGAGTGGCTAGGCTTTGAGTTCAAGCTATAAGACATCTACCCACACAAAAAGAAAATGTATTCCCAAATACGTGCTCTTTCATATTTTCTGAATGTTTCATGAACATGAGGATGAAAGATGATGAGAGAGATTTTAATCCTGTACACATTATGTAATCAACCAGGAGTGTTATCTTCCAACAGATATTCCATTCAAAAACTGAAATGGAATAGTAATAATGTTATAATGTATGGACCACACATATAATGGAAGACTTTTGGGGGAGCAGTAGAGAAGTCAGTGCTCTCATGTCCTTGGCTTCAAGCATGACAGTCTTTCCCCATCTATCACTACCAAACCACTTTTGATGATCTCAGTCAAATATCAAAGGTCCAGAGCTCTTATTTCTGAGAAGAGTTTATTAAATTTCCGCCAACAGCCATTCCTTAATATAAAAGACACAAATCAACAACTTCACTATCTTAATTATTTGTCAAGCCTGGAAGTAATTTATACCTATCACTTTTGTCCAATCTTTGAAGGTAAAAGTACATCATCCCTACCCAATACAATGAAAGGATGAGAAATATTGGCTCAGTGGGTGGTTTTCCATTACACCTAGTTTAATTCTGCAATAAAGGGTTGCTGTATAAATCACAGAGGTTTCTGTCAAAGGTTTTCCTACATTGGGTTTCATTTTGTGTGAGTGTTCCAATGCTGACTGAAGGGTGATTTCTGCTTGAAAGACATCCTCTAATTTTCACTAGACACTCTGTCATGTTGCCAGGTCTCTGAAACCTGTAGAGACATGACTTCTGACTAAATAGTTGTCTACATTTATTATATTCACTTTTTATCTCCTGTTTATATTTTTGGATGCACTGAGGACTGACTTCACAGTAAAAGTCAATTCATATTTCTTATATTTGATAGTTTCTTTTCTCCTATGAGAGTCATTTCTCTGATGAACACTGAGGTATGACTTCAAAGTAAGATTTTCTACATTGATATTATCTATAAGTTTTCATTCTTGTGTGTGCTCTATAAACACTCATTCATGCATGACTTCCTACTGAAGGACTTTTTTGATACTGTTACATTCATAAAGTTTCTCTCCTGTGTGTTTGCTGATGAAAATTTAAGTATGATTTCTTCTTGAAAAAAATTCCACATATTTTATTCATAAGATTTTTCTCTGTGTGCATTCAAGGTTGAACACTGAGGTATTCCTTCTATGTGAAAGACTGCACATTTGCTATCACAAGTCTTATATCCTGTTTGGGTTCTCTGATACAAGCTGATTTTTCTTCCAGGTGAAAGATTTTCCGTATTTACCAAATTCCTAAGTTTTCTCATCTTTGTGTATTCTTTTATGCCTGCTGATCTGTGAACTCCATATGAAGGACTTGCCACACTTGTTACATTCATATGGTTTCTCTCCTGTGTGTGTTCTCTGATGGACAGTAAGGTGTGACTTACATAGAAAATACTTTCCACATTTGGTACATTCATAAGGTTTCTCTCCTGTGTGTGTACTCTGATGAATAGTAAGGTCTGATTTCTGGGTAAAAGTCTTTGCACACACATTACATTTTTATTTTCTCTCCTGTGTGTGTTCTCTGATGATGACAAAGGTGTGTCCTCTGAGGAAAACACTTTCCACATTTGTTATGTTCATAAGGTTTTTCTCCTGTGTGTATTCTCTGATGGACAGTAAGGTGTAACTTACGTCTGATATACTTTCCAAATTTGTTACATTCATAAGGTTTCTCTCCTGTGTGTGTTCTCTGATGGGCAGTAAGTTGTAACTTCTATCTGTAATACTTTCTACATTTTTTACATTCATAAAGTTTCTCTCCTGTGTGGGTTCTCTGATGGACACTAAGCTTTGACTTACATCTGAAATACTTTCCATATTCATTATATTCATAAGGTTTCTGTTCTGTGTCAGTTCTCTGGTGCTTTCTGGGTCCTAACTTCAGAGTGGAAATTTTCCTACATTCTTCATATTCATAGAGTTTCTCTTCTTGTGGTGTTTTAGGTTGGCAAGTCAGTTCTGACTTCTTAGAGATATATTTTGCACATTGCTTAAACTCATCAGGCTCCTCTGGATATTTCCTCTGAGGTTTTGTAAGGTGTAAATCCTTACTGATTGAACGCTCAATTCACTACATGTATGAGGATTCTTTCCTGTGTGTCTTTTCTGATTCATAGTTTCTGTAGACCTTAAGTGGAATGTTTTTCCGCATATAGTGCTCTCAGGTGTTTTCCTCCCTCCCTGACAAATGTCTTGGGCAAGGAGTGAAGACTTAACATATTCTTCTCTATATTCATTATGGTTATAAGCAGGATCTCTGACACAAACCTAATTATGTGGAAAGAACATGGTCTCTGAGTTTAAAATCTTCCCTACTCCATATTCAAAATACTGACGCTTATTTGGACCCTCATAATTTTGACTAAAAGGCTCCAAATATCTAAGGGATTGTTTATCTATAGGTGACAGAACAGGCGTATATGCAGCAGGCATCTCATCAGACTCGCAATAGGGGAAAATGTTCTGATGTTGAATGAACTCTACAGTTCTCACCCTTAAGGAGTTCTCGTCATTCCTATTCAGCTCTGGCTTCTGTTTTGAGGCCAAGGTAGAAGTTGTTAGTAATCCCACTCTTTGCTCCACTCAGTTACTATCCATGACAGCCACTTCACACACACACATTCATCTGAACCTTCCTGGTATGTTTTAATCAAATCCTCCATTTCTTGAACATCTAAAATGAGTCATGAAAAAAAGACAAAAACATAAATCAAATCCTTAATGTAAAGGTAAAGACATATTTCCCATACTGTTAGAGATTTTAAGATATTCAAATAGGTTTTGATTTATAGAGAGATATATTTTGTTCTCCATAATGTATTGATTAAGAAACCAATACTAATATTTTATGATGGAAAATGTTTTTTCTGTTTCAGTTTTCTCGTCTTTTTCATATCAGAGGAATTATTTACACAAATTTCTAACCTATTTAGTGATAGCATGTTAGGCTACATACTGTCGTATTTAGTATTTTTGTTTTTTTCTGAAATACTGTTTTGTTTTTTAGGGTTATAATTGCTTTTTGTTTTTTGTGCGGGAGGGTTCCGGTTGTGGGTCCTGAACTCTGGGCCTGGGCGCTGTTCCTTAGCTCTTCAGCTCAAGGCTAGCGCGCTACCACTTGAGCCATAGCACCACTTTTGGCTTTTTTTTTTCTGCTTATGTGGTGCTGAGGAATCGAACCCAGGGCCTCATGCATGCAAGGCAAGCGCTCTACCACTGAGCCACCTTCCCAACCCCTTTTTCCCCCTTAAAATATTATATATATAATGCTACTCTACTTCTCAAACATTAGGAGAAGGGTATTTTCTAATTTTGGAGACTACCTTTTTTTTATACAAGCCTTTTGCCAGTCACCTGAGGGTAAAGTTTTATACACCATCTCTTCAGTTCTAACTTACCACAATGAATTATTTTAAGTATCTTAGTAATTTTAAAATTTGTTTCTCTCCTTTTTAGACAAAGTTTCATCAAAATTTATTCCTGCCCCTCAAACCTATGGAAGCCCAAAAATTCTCCAGCTCACCACCTAGTTAATCATTCTCTCTAGACTAAAACTTTGATTCTGTATCCTGGCCTCTCCACACCTTATCCTTATCAGAGGATAGCAGTCTTGGCCTACTCATATCCTATATCTGCCTTGTCCTAGTTTCAAAGAAATGAAATCTCATCTTTGACATTTCTAATTTTCTTTTTTTGTCAGAACAATTTGCACACAGAGAAAGAATTGCTAAATTTAACTTTATGGCCACACACAGTTCAGTATGTATCTGCATGCATTTTTGATTCACAAATCCAACACAAAGAATCACCAAGTTCTCTGCAACACATGGGACTCGGGGGAATTAGGAATATTATTGGTCAGTACAGAGCAAGATGAATTTACCAACTCAGTTCTGGATCCAAGATCACTATGCAAGATGCTTTAACTCACCTGTGAAATTATTTTTTTTTATTGTGAAAATACTGTACAGAGGTGCTACAATTCATGGGCAAGATAATGAGTACATTTCTTATCAAGCATTGTTGCCTCCTCCTTTGTTTCCCGTTCCCATCCCTTCCCATCTCCCCACCGGCTCCCCTTCCCTAACCTCCCCCCCTTTCTTTCCCCCAACCCCAAAGTTGAAAAGTTCGTTTTTAGACATAACGACTCGTACATCTCATTTTTGCAATGGGTCCACCTATATCCCTATTTAAACGATGTGTTTTTTCCCTTTCCCTCCACAAATTATATCAACATAAAAATACAGTGCAGGCAGGGGTTATACCATGGGGGAGGGACATACAAAGGAACAAAAAAATAATCTTATAAATATGTTAGAAACAATTGCATGAAAGAAAAAAAATGAATACTTATCTTGGGTTGATTCCCCTAACTTCAACTTATCTGACCTTTTCTCCTTGACTCAGACATATACTAGTTATTGCAAAAATAGAAACCATGGGGCCTATGTTTCTTTGGGCCTGCCTTACTTCACTTAATATAATTTTTTTCCAAGTCTTTCCATTTCCTAACAAATGTGGCAATATCATTCTTTCTGATAAAGGCGTAGAATTCCATTGTGTATAGATATCACATTTTCTTATCCATTTTTCTACTGAGGGGCATCTGGGTTGGTCCCATATCTAAGCTATGGTAAATATTCTTGTGCTGGTAGCTTTAGTGTGGTCTTGTTTGTGATCATTTGGGTAAATGTCCAAAAGTGGGTTTGCTGGGCCATAGGGGAGTGTTATGTGGAATCATTTGAGGAACCTCCATACTGCTTTCCAAAGTGGTTGAACAGGTTTACACTCCCACCAAGAATGCAGTAATATTCCCTTCTGTCCGCATCTCCTCCAGCACCTGTTGTTATTAGACCTGTGAAATTCTAGTCTGAGGCTTCTCCCATATATGGCTCATCATCTTCCTCCAGCTTGCCAATCAATTGAGGTTTAGGAACACAGTGCCCTGTTAATAAGAAAGAGTGGAGACCTATTGTTCATTCTGTGTCAAAATAGCTGTAAGATCTCAGATATTCTGTTTATCAAGTTGCTCCAAATCTTCTTTCTTATTTCTCACTGGCTCCATGGTTGACTTTCCCTCAGTATTGGTTTAAACTTTGCAGGTTGTGTGGCTTGAACTCAGTTCTTTTTCTCCAGGCTAAGATTCTATTAGTTTGAGTCTAGCTCCACTTCCAGTTTATGAGTGCTTAATTTGAGATACGTGTCTCATGGAGACTTTAGTAGCATTACTGGCTTCAAAATGAAAACCTCAGATTTCAGACTCCTAAGGAGCCTGGATTACAGGCGTGAACCACTGCACACACACACACACCACATATATAAATACACATGTATTTATATAAATATATAATTTTATATATACATATATAAATACAAATGTATTTATAAATTATAAATTTATATTATAAATTATAATATATATTTATATAATAAATATATATTATATTATAATATAAAATATAAATTATATTTATAAATTTATAATTTATAAATACATTTGTATTTATATATGTATATATGTGTATAATTTTATATATACAGATATAAATACATTTATATATGTATTTATATATATATATGTGTGTGTGTGTGTGTGTGTGTGTGTGTGTGTGTGCATTTTCTAGATTGTATATCCACCCATGATAATCATCTCAATTTTGTGGAAACAGTCTCCTTTTAGGGAACATAGTTTGGAACTTTTGTCAAACTGCTGATTCGAATTCTTGAAGAATGAGAATTAAATTGCCTTGAAATGTATATAATCCACCTGAAGCTTTCCTTAGAAACAAATGACACTTCACACAGACTGGAATCTTACATCTAAATAGCATTGAAAGTCCAATAAATATTCACATATCTACTAAAAACAAATCATTTCTTGGCACCAGTGGATCACTCCTGTAATTCTAGCTACTCAGTAATCTGAGATCTGAAGATCATGGTACAAAGCCAGCCCTGGCAAGAAAGCTGTGAGACACTTATCTCCACCACACTTCCATCGTGAATCATGACTTGTATAGCTTACTTTCATCAATGCCTAATGACCTCCTAAGATCCACTTTTTTACCCTATTTCCTTCAAGTTCTCTGGCTTTCCCCCACCCTCCAGAAGATATTCATGTGAATACACTATACATATTTAAACCTTTTTTGCTATTCCTGGGGCTTGAACTGGGGGCCAGTCCTGGGTACCTTTCCTGATCTTGATTTGGTCAAGGCTACCACTCTACCACTTAAGCCCAAATGCCATTTCCTAATTTTTCTGAGGAACTGAACTTAGGGCTTCATGTATGGTAGGCAAATACTCTACCACTTAGGCATATTCCCAACCCCAATTCATTTGTTTTTATTTCAAATGTGTAGTAAGAAAATGGCTACATTTAATATTCTATAAATCACAATGGTAGAATACATTTCTTTGAGATCCATTGTAATTTCCCCTGTGTTTATTTCACTCATAAAATATTACAAATATATTTTTAAATTTTCTTGTATTTATCATGTATTTTTATTTCTCATATTGAGTTCTACAAATTTATAGATTAAAGATATTATAATTGCATGGCCCTTTAAAGATGGATTCGCATACTTTGCTTTTCACCATAAAACTTTTATTATCAAATTGTATGATATGTCAGTTATTATCAATGGTCTGTATCTGTGGTCATATATTTTGGTCTGATGTTCATATCCTTACATATTATCGCTATTTGTATTTTTCATTATTAGTTTTTGCTTATGCTATCTTTTTTTTAATTTTTACTTCTCTCAGAAAGAGAGAAAAATAGAGAAAAAAATCTCGTGAGGACAACTAGAGAAAATACAGAGGGCTTTCCAGGAACACCATATCCTATATCATCAACTATTATCAAGTTTTATGTAGTCAGGGACCAGGAAGCAGGCCAAGAAGTATGTATGGAGAATAATTTAATTACATATAGTTACTCAGTCATCTATAACAGTTGAAGCTGTGTGTGAGAGCACACTATTTCATAAACACTGGTAAAAACTCTGCAACATAATCCAACATTACTCATAAAGAGGTGATCTCTGACAAGTTGCTGGCAAATGTTCATTTTCCATGACAAGTGACCTTCTCAATGTCACTGAATCACATAAGTGTAACTACTTATTCTCACATCAGAAAAACTGGAAGCAAGTCTTCCCTCAATTTAGACAGACTGTAACATGTTATAATATACTCATTCTAAAAACCATCTTTTAATAAAAAATGTGACAATACCGTACAGAGGAGTTGCAATTACATGGGCAAGATAATGAGTACATTGTGAACCCCAAGATAAGTATTCAAGTGCTTTTTTTTTCTTTCATGCAATTGTTTCTAACATATTTATAAGATGATTTCTATGTTGCTTTGTATGTCCCTCCCCCCATGGTATAACCCCTGCTTTCACTGTCTTTGATGTTGGTATAATTTGCAGAGGGAAAGGGTAAAAACAAACGTTTACCTAGGGATACAGGTGGACCCATTGCAACAATAAGTTGTACAAGTTGTTTTCTCGAAAATCGAACTCTAAAAATCATCTTTATCTGATTTAGAAACATGTTCCTAAAGCAGAATCACTTTTTCTGTTTTTAAATCATAGACACCGTAAGCTTGCTAAAATGGAATTTGGAAAATGAGAAATAAAAAGCAACTCACCACAGATCCTCTCATTCTTTCTTGTTGTTGATAATGAACAGAAGATTCTGGAAGCCTGTCTTAGAGAAAAGGCAACTGACATAGTCAGGAAAGAACCTGTGTGATTATGCTCCAGATTTTCCTGCTCAAAACATACATGGAGTGAAAAAACACAAAAGCCTTCTTATGGGACAAGAATCTTTTATATCTCAAGTAGAGTATGAAATACTCACCTGAAGTTGACTCCACAGTCCATTAGTTGATAAACAGACAGTATAAAAGCAATTCATTTCTAGGTTAATACACACACAAAATTCATTAAAACTAAGGTTCCTAAAAATAATTGAATAATTGAAACAAAAATCCACACCTTCAATAACACTAGTTATTAATACTTAGGGTTGTATGAATTATTTTTCTATTCGTTAAAATGGATTCTAGGACTCCATTGAGCTTTTGTACTCTATCTTATTCATTTACATATTTAAATTTCATGGAGAGCATATAGGTTATAACTCAATACTTTTTCACCCGTAATTATACAGGAAAATTTATACAATACATTTTACTTGCATAATATTTCAGTAGTGGTTTTCAAATGAAATACTTCCCTGTATCCAAATACTCAGAGTACCCTTGTGCAATGACTTGAAATTTGCCTTTTAACCTGCTTCACATAATCAGTAAAGATTATGTAAATAGAGGTGTGAGAAGTCCCTAATGCTTACTTCCTAAACAATCATATGAAGAATTGTGGCCATCCTGATGAAGATAAAGGACTTAATAAAGATGTAACATGAAATACTACTCATAGGATTTACACTGTCCCAACCAACAACCACAGCCAAAGAACCAGAAGATTAAAATCTTAAGTTATACCAATAATACTAACATAAAATTCCAAGCTGATGACACGCCAAAATGCAGACCAATAAAAATTTAAAAATTACATATCTATATACTTTTCCTTGTATTTGTTGGTTGGCTTATTAAACAGGAAATGCTACTATCCATCCACACAGGTTTTTTTTAAAACAACTGCATGGAATGGATACTCTTTATATAAAATAAAATGAACTTCATAGTGATATGCATGAAAAATGAAAATCTACTCTATAAACTTCACTTAGGTCCTTTCTGCTAAGAAACACAATAGGAATCATTTAAAAGCAACATCTGCAAATTCATATTGAGTTTTTCCACTTCACAAGAATGTTTTCTCTAAAAACTTACAAAGAAATTTTATTTTTTGGATCAGTCGTGGGGCTTGAACACTGGGCTTGGGAGCTGTCCCTGTGCTCTTCAGCTCAAGACGAGCGCTCTACCACTTCAGCCACAGCACCACTTCCAGTTTTCTAGTGGTTTTATTGGAGATAAGAGTCTCACGGAATTTTCTCCCTGGGCTGGCTTTGAACCGTGATCCTCAGATCTCAGCCTCCTGAGTAGCTAGGATTACAGGTGTGAGCCACTGGTGCCCAGCACAAAGTAATTTTTATACACTAATTATCCATATTCAAATACTCAAGACCAGGAGTGTTGTAGATTTCAGGATGGGATATTTTCTTTTTGTTTTCAGATTTGGACTACTCTCCTTAAAATTTAAAATGTTTTTTTCATATTATTTTATTAGAAATATAATGTGTATTTAAAAGAGTTTATTGTAATTGGGCTGAGTTGGCTTATGATTTTAATGTTAGCTACTCAGAAGTTTGATTTTTGAGCACCACAGATTGAAACCAGCTGGGGCAGGAAAATCTAAGTGACTCTGATCTCCAATAAACTACTAAAAATACCTGGAGGTGGAGATGTCGCTCAAATGGTAGAACATTAGGCTGGAAAAAAGAAGCTCAGGGTCAGTTTCCAGTGCTTGAGCCCAGGAACCAGGATTAGCACACAAAAAAGTGCATTGTAGTGTATTTAAATTCTACTGAACAATTGTTTTGGAATACCTATTTCAACAATCTCTCATTTTAAGTGATGTAAAATAGGCTCAATATTCTAGTGGAGAAATGGTAACTGGTTAAGAACAAATAAACTGGGGAATATCCATGCTAGTAACATTTTAATCTAGGAAAATCCATAGGAAGTGCAAAGGATAAAAGGGATCAATATGTTTCACTAAGATATTTTAAAGGAATGTTCAAGCTTCATTGACTTCAATTCCCATTAAGAAATTCTTAAGTGAAATAATACTTCTTTGAGCAGATTGACACAAAATGGAGAACACTAGCTAATACTTTGTTACACCTTCCATCTACAAAACATACAACTTTGAGCAAAACAAAGTACCTCAAGTTTCCTTCTGTAACAATCTGTGACCAACACTTTCTCAACTGCAGGTAAAAAAACAACGCTTTAAGGCTACTATCAGTATATCCACAGGTGAGACATTTGAGAGATCATGTACAAGAATTGATAGTGTGAACAGGCTGAATAAACTAGTAAGAACAGAGATAGATACTTTCAGTTGTGAAAATTATTCCTCTCCTCCACAAACCACAACCCCATGTCCCTTCTGAGAACTAGGTTCTGTCTAATTCCTCAGGCAAGTTCATTTCCCCTCCTACTAGTTAGTGTTAAATTTCCAACAGCAGCTAGTGATTGGGAGTGTTAGAGGAAAGAGTACACCTGAGCCTTGTGCTCTAGGAAGTAGATTCAATTTTTGCTTAAGGCAATAAAGTTGAAAACATTTTGTCCTTCCTTTGCCTTTCTGCCTCTGCTCTGTAAGGCTTGTCAAAGTTGACAAGGTATCCTCCTTCAAACATTGCTACGCTTCATTGCTTAACAGAAAGAGGAAAAAAACAGGAGTATCACACACTACTGTAATATCTCATGTAGACCTGTTCCTACAAAGAAGGTCTTGTACAAACACGTGTGAACTAATGGCAGGAGGGCTAAGAAATCTAACAAGGGAGGCACAGAACAGAGACACCTCGACATAAACAACACAGAAACCCAAAATACAAATGCCATATAAATGGAGTCAAAACAGGCCCACACTTCACAATTTCACTAAAAATGTTACCATGCTCATCTTCCTCCTGGGCAAAGTTTAATAAAGTCACATGGGTTAAGAGCAGTGTTTCATAGTCATGGAAATAGAAATGCACAGTTCCTTGTTTTTCTTATTCGAGAGAACTACCCATCTTGCTGTCAGAGCTTTGTGAGCCAGTTTCTGGCACCTGGAGGCACAAGTGCTTTGGCAGCACAAACTCTTGAACCCTGAACAAATCATCAGCCCCATACTGGAGGAATATGTGGAGGACAGACTCCTTCTTGGGTTCTGCATCCAGCTCGCAATTTCTACCTGACATTGGTTCTGCAGTCTGAGATCCCTTCATGTTACACTTCCCAAGCTCCACTGAAGAGAAAACTTCCAGCAGCAAGGCAACGGGAAAGGAACTGGAATTTACAGGCTGAAAATACCCACATGGGGTGGGGAGGCACATGTGCAGAAGGATCGTTGCCCTGCTTTTTAAAAAGAAAAAAAGAAAAACAAAACAAAACAAAAAAACAAACTATGCACTTTCAAAGGATCTGTGCTGCAATACAGACTAAAATTTCCACAATGCACTGTGCCTCCCTGGAGGAGGTGGGCTTCCACAAGTGCTAGACCCTAGTTCCCAGGACTGCATAGATGCATGGGGACCTTTTTCTCCCAAATGTGGGAACATAGGTGAGCTTTTTTTTCATGAAAAGCATTGTGTGCCTCCTGAAACATTGTTAGACCACTCAAAAAATGGAAATGTATTGGAAGCATGAGATAAGTTGGCTTTTTAATTTTTAGTTCTATTAATATAATTGAGGTTATGAGACTCTTGTGTGTTTATTTTTAACAGATAGTTTCTGTTGAATGTAAATTTTGTCTGTTCTTTACATTTTGTCATGGCCCTCTGCTCACTATAAAAAGATATTTGCAGCCACTAAACGGATTGTTGAATCGTTTTCCATGCTCTAATGTATACACAGCAATAAAGTAGCAGAATTGCGTGGTAGACATACTGCATAATCCTTGCACCAATTTAGATTTATAAAAAATCTAAACATTTCCCAGAAATGCCCAAATCCCATCTCTGAAACATTCAGGAGTTTTTGGCTATTTCCAAAATTTTCCCTTTTTAAATTTTTTTCTTTTCTTTTCGTTGTTGTTTGTGTGGCTTGAACTTGGGGTGTCAGTATGATCATTTCTTTAATAATTTTTTCAGCTAGGTAGTGAAAAGCATCCTGTGTGGGGTGGGAGGAGCAGTCTTACATCATGGTACATCACTACCATTGCTGTTCAAAGACATAGTGGTTTGGGGAGATCCAGGGGAATGTGGGTGGGTGTGCAAGATTGAAGTGAAGGGTAGGTCAATGTGAAGCTTGATGGCTTTCCATCTGTTTTGCATGCCGTACTTGGTTTGAATTCCTACCTCTTCTATAATCCCAGGAGTTCCTCTCAGTAACTCAGTTACCTCAAACTTATCTGCCCAGATGTTACCCATTAGACATTGGAATAAGTCTATTATCTCAGGTCCTGCATGTGGGAGCAGTCAGGGGCCTCTTCTAGAAAGCAGGCTTGTGCCATGAGCTCTGGCATTTGCAACACACTCAGGAATAGTCAGGCATCATTGGGACAATAGAGTTCCTTTACTTATAATGCAGCTTTGACAGAGAATTCCTGAATTCTTCATGACAAGTTCTCTCAAAATATATGTGTAAACCTAATATATACAGGTACAGTGGTACACCTATAGTCCAGCAACTTGTAAGGCTGCAAGGATCATTCAAGCTCAGGAGATGAAGGCCATAGGAAGATTGAGTCTCAAAGCAACACAAGTGCAACATTTCCCTACCAGAGGTTCCTGGTTTGATCCTCAGTACTAGAGAAAAAAAACTAACCCAAAGCATAGCATTTTTTACTAATAATACATCACTTTTAATGCTGAGTGTACTATTTCCAATTTTCCTTTCTAATCATCTAATGTGAATCTTCAATTTTATGAAACTGCTAGATGACGGTAGAGGAAGAACATGCTTAGTTTCTTAGCTCTGGGTAGAACCATGGGAGTAGAAAACAATTTTCAGGCATTTCTAACCTCGTTCCAATGACATGGAGGATACGTTGCCAGTGCTCATTGATTTTGGTAAGCTTGTCATCATCTTGACAAGTCTCATATTGCTGCTGTCCTTATCAACTGCTATCCCATTTGCTCCAACTGGGACTTGATTGCAGTGAGGAAGATACTTTCCTTAATACACTCCTGAAAGAGGAATTTAAAACAGGACGCTACATTATTCTGCCAATTACTTTTTTCTTTTTTTTCAATTCCAGCCCCCCAAATGCATTTCTTCTTTACCAAAAATATATGCATGCCTCTTTTTTTTTTGTAATTGAAAAATTCTAATCATACTATGACTTAAATCAATTTTACAGGAAGGGGCTAAAAACTCAAGCAAGACCATGTAAGCATATTTACGATGTGGGTTTTTTTTTAATTTTTATTTATTTTTATTGTGAAAATACTGTACAGAGGGGTTACAATTACATGGGCAAGATAATGAATACATTTCTTATCAAGCATTGTAGCTTCCTCCTTTGTTTTCCTTTCCCAACCCTTCCCATCCTCCCCCACTCCCCCCACTCAATCCTCCCCTCCACCAAAGTTGTAAATTTATTACATTCTTAATGCAACAGCCTCTCTAATATCTCTACATTCTAACTTAATTGAGATCCTACAAATGGATGGAACTCAGTTGCATTAACTATATGAATAACAGTCTTGTTCCTTACATCACATCTGGGTCCTAGTGACCACCTAAACGTAGCAAATTCATTGTAGTTTACCTCTGCCTTTGGTGGTAGCTAGAATCCTTCACATATCTGAGACATCAAGATACTTCAGGAGACACAATTCCCCTGCTCCTAACAGATTTTCCAAACCAGAGAAAGCAACTGCTCTCAATACATGCCCACCTACAAAGGGGTCACACTTTTCACCTCTTTGGACTCTTTTCTTTCCCTCAGATAGATGAAAAGTGGTTCTAAAAATTCCTCAGTTCATGTGTGCTGGGACTACTTTACTATTATTATTATTTTTGTTGTTGTTGGTTGTGGAGCTTGACCTCTGGACCTAGGACCTGTCCCTCAGCTCTTCAGCTCAAGGCAAGCACTCTACCACTTGGGCTATAGTGCCAGTTTCTGTTTTATATCTTCTCTGTTGTCACAATTAAGTAATCCGTACATTGTAAAAAGAAATCTCTTAGAACTATGTGTCAAAAACAGAAAAAAAATGTACTCTTTAGAAATAAAATCAAAGAGAATTTCATCTGAAAAAAAAAATTCCTCAGTTCTTACAGGAAACACCTATGTAAGGGATTTTCACCAGTGGGAATAGGGTTCTAACTATGTCCACCTGAGAATGCCTGCTGGCTCACTTTCTGAAATGTCACAACCTCTTCTTCAATGCTGAAGTCTGTTGTCTGTAGAACTGATTTCCATCTGGCACCAGGTATTTACATAGCTCCTTGTTTTCATCATTTAATTGAATCCATGTATTGAGTCTGTCTTCAATCTCTACTTTCCTGATAGTCATCTGCCTATAAAAATGTATTTGGCTGCTAAACATAGTCAACATACCATTCCCTCTTAAGAAAGGGCTGTGAATTTTATTTATTTTAGTCAGCATCATTAAGGATTTTAATATCTGTTTTTTTCTGTTATGAGCCTCAGGTTAGCATTCTCAAGGGTTGGTGATGTAACACCTGTAGAAGTGCAACAAAACTGACTTTTACTCATTGTAGATCTATTACTATCACGTTATATCAAACATGACAAACAAGAAAGTCTGAATATATTAAACACCACATAAATTTCTTCTGTTTTCTTTCCTTTGGATATTGAGTTTTGAATGTTGATAACCTGCTAATTTAATTCTGACCCAACCCTTTCCCCTTTTCAACTATTCAAAAACTTACATTGTTAAGACAAATTTTCCTCTCATTTGATTTATGTATAATCCTCATCATGCTGTATATCAACTATTTACAACTATTTACAATGCACCAAGAATAATAGAGCCATATACATGATAGAGTATTGAAAGAAAAGAATGAAAAACCTAAACCAATGTCCACCAATCACTTGATTCCACACTTCACATTGTACAGTATAGCTTTTGCATGGAAATCATAGAAATGTCAACCCAATCTAGTCTACTCTATACAGGGAGATGCAAAATATCCTAGGTGTCTTTACTTACAAGCAACTCTAGGAAGCAGGCTTCAGCACAGAATCATTCTCCTCCTAAGTTTAAATGAGTTAGTCTAATAAATTTGAGAATAAATAATGCAAACAACCAAAGGAATTCTGAAATCCTAAAAATCTTGAAATACAGTTAGTTAAAAAGGGGCTCCAGGAGGAAAGCAGCACTCTCACAGGTAGTCCCACTATGTGTCTCTGACCAAAAGAAGATCTAGGGGCACAGCCACACTTCACCTGAAGAGATTCACTCCAATCAAACCCTAAATATGTTGACTTTTCCTGCTACATGAGGATGATCCTAGTAGGCAAATAAGGAAAGCAAAAAGAGATATAGTGAACCTACCCTTGAGGTGCTCCTGCACCACAGGGCTTGGTGTGCCATGCCAGGATTTCCCAGCTGCATGCAGCCAGCCACAAGGCTTCCCACTGCCTCTGCTGCAACCAGCATGGCCCCCGCTGCCCACACCAGCCCACCAAACCAAGACCCACCCAATCCTTCTTGTGGCAGGACTCACCATGCTGCAGAGGATATCCTTAAGCTGCAGCAGATGCCACCACCCAACCAGCACCTGCAAACACCCACACCCAACTCCATCCTGGCAGCCATAGCATAGCCATAGCATAGGTCGAGTGCACTACCAGCTACAGACCTTGTGAGTTACCCAATTGGGTCCAATCCCTGGAGGTGGCAATTCTCTGTGGGATCCCAAAGGCCTCTGACCCAAGCCCCATTCCAAAATAGAGGGATGACATCAGAGCCCAACATGGACATAAGCTCCATTCCCAAGCCTCCCATGGCTAACTGGGAAAGCCTGGGAACACAGTTCCAGGCTTGCGATAGCAGTCTACAACCCTGAAACCCCCAAACTCCCTGCCACCAGTAGGCACACTCCCTCATCAAAAGGCCATCTGTTCACAATCAAGCCACAAGGAAAGTGGACTTTTGTAAGGCATACAAGGTTCTCTCAGGAATCAGCTTTGAGGACTACGCAGAGACTCAAGCTCCCACAAACAACCCGAAAAACCCACTCTTTAGGATTTTTTCTTTGATTTTGTTTTGTGTGTTTGTTTTTATATTTTATCATTTGCTGTTTGTTTTATTTCTATGTATTACTTTTATGTATTGTATTTTAGGATTTGCAATTTCACTTACATCTTAGATTTTTCATTAGTATTTTGTGTTTTCTTCCACGTTCCAATTTCTTAATTTGTATTTTTTCCTCTCACTCTCCCCTTTTTATTTCCTTCCACATTATATTACTACTGCATCAGAGCTACCCTGTCTAGTTCTATACAAAAAGTAAGGCCTCCTTCTATGTGTGCAAACAATAATTACAGGAGTTATCTTAGATTAAGTGACTTTACAATAATATCTGAATAAAACTTTTTCTAATGTTAGCAACTCTCCCAAATATACTTATATATAATTCTTTCCTTATCTTCATCTAGATCCATAAGCTATTCTCTACATAACCTTTCTTTGAATTATTTTGTTCCTTACGCTCGGGAACAAGGTCTCTATTCTCCAACTACTACAAATACATCTCCTCTAAGCTGTTTTTACCCCACTACTATCATTATACTCAATTTCTCTTCTGAACTTAACTTTATATGTCTCCAATCCTAGCCCTCCTCTTCTCCATGTTCTCCAGTCCATAGATCCCTGTTTATATCTGATTCAATTTACAATTGGTTCTTTTTTGGCCATAAAATTGGTTCTATTTGATTATTTTGAGTACAAGGGACCCATCTTGTTAACTCTAAGGGGCAGACTATTTAACAGCCCAACCCAGATTGTCTCAAAAGTTACAATTGTACATAGTCTCATCCTCTGAGCCACAACATACCTCTCCAACCAAAGAAAAAGAGAACTAAATAGAAAAAACCCCACACATAACTCTGATACCCTCAGATCTATACATCTACAAGACACCCAGTTGGCTCCAATCCTAAAAGACTGTTCTCTTGTCTAACAGTGTGGTTCTTGTCTCCAAATGGGTAGACCTAACTGCAGAAACACAAGAAATATGTCCAATCAACTAACCCCTACACCACCTTCAAATCAACAAGCTACAGAGCAGTCCCAGAACAACCTAGAGGATAATGCTCAAGGTAGTTTAAAAACATGGCTGGTTCGGCTGGGTTGGTGGCTCAGTGCTAGAGTGCTTGCCTTGCATGCATGAGGCCCTGGGATTGATTCCTCAGCACCACAAAAGCAAAAAGAAAAAAAGCTGGAAGTGGTGCTGTGGCACAAGTGGTAGAGCATTAGCCTTTAGCTGTAGAGCTGAGGGATATTGCCCAGGCCCAGATTTCAGGCCCCACTATCAGACCCCCCCCCAAAAAAAGCATGACTAGTAAATATGCTGAATGAAAAATTGAACACCCTTCATAGGGCTATAAGAGAACATGATGAGGTCCACCAGATGCTAATAGATTACTTCATAGCATCCACAAATGAAAGGATAAAGGAACTCCAGCAGAGGGAAAAAGATTCTAATGAAAAGATAGAAACCCTGATAAAGGAGTGGAAAGAGAAGTCTGCAAGCCAACTCCAGGAGGTAAGGCAATCTATTCAAGAATTAAAAGAAAACCTTAATAAGAGCTGGCCACCATTAAGTAAGACCTGCAAGAAGGAGATAAACAGTAAAGTAAAAAACCTTGAAAGCTGAATGGAGGAGGCAGAAGAAAGATTCTTGGAGGCCAAAGAGTTTAGATTCCATAGAGAAAGAGGGCACAGATATTCATAACAAAACCAAGAATCATGACAGATCACTGCAGTAAATAGAGGATACACTCAGAAAGCCTAATTAGAGATTATTAGGTATACAAGTGGGCCCAGAGAAGGAAGCCAATGGACTAGGAAATATACTAAGCAGAATCCTAGCAGAGAACTTCCCAAATATATGATAGGACAGTCCCATCTAGATAGAAGTTTTTAGAACCCCAACTAGACCAGACAAGAACAGGTCATCCCACTACCATATGATAATCTATACCAAATATATACCAACTAAGGAAAGAATTCTTACAGATACCAGTGAGAAGAGAATAATCACATATAAAGGTAACCCAATCAGAATTACCTCAGACTTCTCAGCAGACTCCATAAATGCAAAGATGGCCTGGAAAGTGGTATGCCATGCCCTAAGACAAATAACTACCAACCAAGAATAATCTACATAAGTAAGCTCTCACGCACAGCAGAAGGACAATAAAATCCTTCCAGAGCAAGGAAAATCTGAAGCAATATTTTGCTACAAAACCAGTTCTACAAAAAATCCTCAAAGACATTCAACACAAAGAAAACAAACAAGAACAGGTTATAGCCAATGAAGCAGTCCGCAAACAGAAAACTATGTAATAACAACAAGAACAGACAAGGCACAGCTCCCCACCCCCAAATTATTAATGGACTTAACTCGCTAATTAAATGACATAGATTTTCCAGTTGGATCAAAAATCAAGAACCGTCTATCTGCTGTCTTCAAGAGACAGACCTTGTCCATAAAAATAAACATATTCTGAAAGTGAAAGGCTGGAATAAAATCTACCAAGCAAACAGCCCCCATAAACATGAGGGAATTGCAATTCTCATACCAGATGAAATAGACTTCAAATTAAAATCAATGAGAAGAGACAAAAAAGTCACTACATACTAATTAATAGATCTCTCCTTCAGGAGGATATTACGATTCTAAATATCTACTCATCATATAACAGAGCACCTAAATTTATCCAAGAAACACTACTTTTCCTTAAATGACACATAGATCCAAAAAACAATTATTGTTGTGGACTTTAACACACCACGACCCCGCTAGATAGATCAACCCAGCAAAAACTCAACACAAAAACCGCATCTTAACATCTGCATAAATCAAATAGACAACATTTACCAAATATTTTACCCCACAGCATCAGATTACACCTTCTTCTCAACAGCACATGGAACTTTCTGCGAAATAGACCACATTCTAGGCCACAAAGAAAATTTGTCTAATTTCAGAAACATTGAAATTATGCTCTGCATTCTTTCAGACTACAGGGAATAAAATTAGAATTCAACACCAAAAGCCACCAAAGGAAGTCCTTCCACACATGAAGGGTGAACAATGCACTGTTGAACCACCTATGGGTCATGGAAGAGATTCAAAAGAAAATTCAAATGTTCATGATCGTTAACAAAAATCAACACACAAACTCTCAGCTCCTCTGGGAAACAGAATAGCAGTACTCAGAGGCAAGTTTCTAGCTCTGAGTTCCTACGTTAACAAATCGGAGAGATCTTAAACCAATTTAATGAGGCAATTAAAGCTCCTTGAAAAAGAGCAACAAGCTAAGCCCCCAAACAGTAGATGGAAACAAAGAATTAAAATTTAATCAGAATTAAATGAATTAGAGCCCAAAATCACTCTATGAGAAGAATCAACAAAACAGAGATGGTTATTTGAAAAAATTACTAAAATTGACAGACCCTTAGTAAATCTTACCAGGAAAAAATAGAACACACCCAAATAAATAAACTAAAAGATGAGAATAGAAACATCACTAGAGAAAAAACCATGAGTCAGAATATAATAAGGAGATACTTCTCAAATCTTTATGCTAATAAGTTCAAGAATCTGAAAAATATGGATGATTTTTAGCACTTATTGACATCCCCAAAATAAACCAAGATGACTTAAACAACTTAATAGACCCATATCAAGCATTGAAATAGAAACTACAATAAAAGTCCTCTCACCCAAGAAAAGCCCAGGACCAGATGTATTTACAGTGGAATTCTACAAAGCCTTCAAAGCAGACCTCACACCAATACTTCTCCAACTCTTCAATGAAGATGAAAATGAAGTGCACTACAAAACCCTTTTGTATGAATCCAGCATAACCCTCATTCACAAACCTTGCAGGGACTCATCAAAGAAAGAGAACTATATACCCATTTCTCTGATATATATATATATATATATATATATATATATATATATATATATATATATATTTCAATTCTATGCCTCCATCAGAAAAGATTATGTTGCCCATTTGTTAGGAAATGAAAAGACTTGGAAAATATTATATTAAGTGAAGTAAGCCAGGATGCAAGAACCATAAGTCTAATATTTCCCTTATTTGCAATAACTAGTATATGTCTACAAAAACCAGAAATTGTCAAAAGCTATGTACATATGACCATATAAGATGATGTTAAGAGAAATGAACACAAGAAAGGGACACAAGTGTTTTCTTTTCCTACTTGCTATTGTTAACATACTTATAATGCATTATGTGATTCTTTTGTTTCTGTTGTATGTTCTTTCCCATAGTAAAACCCCTGTTTTCACTGGATCTGATTCCAGTGTCCTGCATCTTGTATATATATTTTATCATTTGTGCTGGGGAAGGTATATAATAAAATACTTAAATAAGGATACAGGTAGTATAAGACACTATGTTGAAAATGAACTTTACAATTTTAGGGTGGGGTGGGAGGAGTTGGGGAAGTGGTGAGGAAGGGATAGTAAAGGAAAATCAAAGGAGGATGTAACAATGCTCAATAGGAAATGTACTCATTACACTACTCATGTAACTGTCTCCCCTCCATACCCTGTTTTTAAATTGAAAAATATATAGGAAAAAATAGAATGGAAGAATCCTCTTCATTAAATAGTGCTAGCAAAATTGATTAAAAACTTCAAAAACTAAAGCTAGATCCTTACATAACACCTTGCAGCAGAAGCACCTCCAAATGAGTTAAAGACCTGGAAGCAAAAGCTCACAGCATAAAAACATTACAGGATGGAACATGAGAAACTCTAGGGTTCCTTGCCACAGGTTGAACTTTTCTCATACAGACACAGAAACAGAAGAAATCAAAGAAAGATTGTACAAATGGTATTGCATGAAACCACATAGTTTCTTCATGTTAAAGGACATAGCCTTCAAGATCAATATTAAGCCCACAAATTGGGTGAAGATCTTCAGTAGCCATACAACAGACAAGGGCTTCATATCTACTCCAGTGCTGACTACAGTTCGCATATTGTGCTGTGCCACTCTGGAGGAAGTGAGGTTGTTGCAAGGGTTCGACCAGTGTCAAACCCTAGGTTCCAGGAGTGTGTGTATGCATGGGGATATTGCTCTCCCAACTGCAGAAGCCGAGATTGCCAGAGCCTGCTGGCAATGAAAGTAATCCTGAATGAGGAGGTGAGGATGCAGAAAAATAAAGACATAAGACAAAGGATGGGGTCAGGAGGTCTGCAGCTCAAGACTGCAGCACCGTTTATTTTTAACTTTCCCTATTATATACTATTAGAAGTCAAGAGGTAACATCAGGTTACCATACTGCAGAAAAACAAGGAAAATTTTAATAAAAACAGAGTGTAGTAAAAATAAGACAAGGTCAACTGGCAGAAAGTAAAACAAACTCTGCAGATATAGCAAAGCAATCCCGGGCACCTGGTGTTTTTCATGAAAGCCAGTTCCTTGTATGTGCCTTCAAGTGAGCACAGAAGTCAAGATGACCTTAGAGCTTTACTGTCAGCTCCCAACATCTCCCCTGTCTGTGTTTGAAGAAGCGAACCCACCTGTCTTAGTTTGGGTGGATCATCTTGTCTGCCTTACCCATCATCGGGAACTTCTTCAGAGAGAAGTTGCATGCCCTGTCTTAGGTTGGTCAGACTGGCACCCCCTTTTACCCATCTCTAGCTGCAGTTCCTCTCGGGGGGGAATTCACTTATTTGGAGCTTGATCTTATGTAGCTGGCTGGCTAAACTCATAAGAGAGTTTTGCAGTGCACGTATAATACAAGAAAGCCAGAGAAAAACCATTAATAAAAATAGACTGGCGCCAAGGAATGTCATTAACAATCCTTTAACATTAGTCAGGGAAGGGATATAGTGTTGAAATTGTTCAAACAGCTCTTTAGCAATTTTAGCCACTTCAGAGTCCAGCGGTGGGGCTTGTTGTAATCTAGCTATTTGCCTGTGAATTTGAAAAAGATCTAAAAACAAGTTATTATGGTGCCAAATACCATTGAGATATGCTACAACCTTTTTCCATGAGTGATTTGATTCATTATATATATGAGGGGTCACACAAATAAAATCAAACCTGGCATGACAGCGCACTCGCTGTAAAGTTTGCAGAGCGCGAACTTGTTCTCCTAAAGATAATACTGACTCATATAATGCTTCTAGTTTTTGTTCTACCTTGTCATCAATCTGACCTTGAAAGTGGAGAGCTTGTGTAGTATTATGAGCAAGCTGATTAAGATAATGGGCAGTTTGTACATTTCGAGTTAGTGCCTCAGCGGCAGCTAACGAAATAAAGGCCAGAACACCAGCTATAAGTAGCCCAACAAATCTACGAGGGCACATTAGTTCTTTCAAATGTTTCAACACCTGAATACCAGAATCTTCACACCAAGTTTCAGAACTATTTACAGGTACAGGAAGCACAACAAAAGGTGGTTGTCTAACAATAAGTATGGATTCAGTTATGCTGCTATACAAGCAATTAGTAAAAGAACATTTAGAACAGGTAACATTAAAATAATTAGCTCCTATAGAAATATTAAATGGTCCATACATAATGACATGGGGTGAGGATACACAACTCATAATATTTTTAAAAAGGGATTAATTGGGCCAGGTTATATTATTGAGTGCAGCCACCAGCATCCAAACATGATGTTGAGGATGCCCATTCATCCACCACAATCCAGGATTGAACTGATTAGTAAGATTAGCTCCAGACCAATCCATTAATTGAGAATTAGTTCCAGAAATATTGGTAACAACTGGCTGCACATGCCTGCACCTTATTGAATGAGGCTTTCCTGTAGATTCTACTATTTGTGAAGAATTAATGCAACGGGGTATCCTATAGGATAGAGTAGAATTTGCATAAACTAGGTGCCCAGTTGTCAAAGATGTCATCTGTATATTGAACATTTGATTTGTGTCTGTGATCCAAATTTTATGAGTTATGGATCGCATAAAAGTACAGTCTGGAATGGAGCTTTAAAAATTGGTGGTAAAGCATAAAGGAGTTCCAATACCTGAAGCTGAGAAATCTCCCATCTTGGTCTAATGGATGAAAGGATTGGGGGCTGTACCGTATGTTGATCCATTTACATTTATGAGTACTTCAACTCCCTCCCAGGTGGCTGGAAGCCCAATGTGTCAGCGTTTGTGTCATTTGAGTGAGCCTCCACAATCCTAACACAACGCTCAGGCAACCAGCGGGCATCATTTTCTTCCTGCGAGAAAACACAAACATGTCCTCGACCCCATGTTAAAACCTGATCGGGTCCGTGCCAAGCACCTGTTAAAGGATCCTTCCACTTAACTTGAGCCAAAGCTCTTTGCTCTCTTTTTTCCCAAAATGGCTCTTCTGTGGAAAGGCCATTAACAATTTAGTTTAAAAAATTTAGTACAAACAAAGCATAAGAAAGAATATTAACAAGAGAGAAGGGGTATAAATCCCTACCTTTTAATTTAAAATTTTGGTGTTTGTGCAAACCATTAGCTCGTTCAACAATTCCTTGTCCTTGAGGATTATAGGGAATATCTGTAGTGTGAATAATCTGATAATATTTACAAAAATTTTGAAAAGCTTTTCCGACATATCCTGGACCATTGTCAGTTTTAATATATTTAGAAAGTCCCATAGTGGCAAAGCAATGCAGAGAGTGGGAAATACAATGTTTGCTAGTCTCCCCAGCAAGGGCAGTAGCCATAATAAAATTAGAATAAGTATCTATAGTAACATGGACAATGTGAAGCCATCCAAAGGATGAAATATGAGTAATATCCATTTACCACATGTGATTGGCAACTAAATCTCGAGGGTTAATTCCAATGGAGGGCTCTGGTAAGAAAGTAGTACAACTAGGGCAGATCTTCACAATTTGACGAGCCGCCTCATGAGTGATTTGGAATTGTCCGCGTAAAGCACGACTGTTTTGATGATGGGTGGCATGTGATTGTTTTGCCAAATCAATTTGAGTAAGAAAAACCTGAGTAGCCTTGTCCGTAATAGCATTGCCCTTACTTAATGGACCAGGAAGCTTAGTATGGGCACGTATAAATCCAAAATAGCGTGGACAAGTGCGAGAGTGAAGAAGAAGCTGTATTTAGCGAAAAAGAGTTTAAATAGTGGAATTTGCTGTTCTGAGAAAGGGGACAGTCTCAATAACCTGAAGGGCTCAAATAACATAATGAGTATCTGAATATAAATTGAAAGCACTAGTAGCCAGAAGTGTAAGGGCCTATAAAACTGTTTGAAGCTCAACTTCCTGGGCTGAAGAAAGACCAGTATCCCAGGATGAAGTATTCCCATCAATAGTAAGAGCGGCCATTCCATTACAAGATCCATCTGTAAACACCAGGGCAGCCATAGAAAGAGGTGATAAAGATACCACCCGAGGATATATGAAAGTGTAAGAAGAGGCAAAATGAAGCAATTTGTTAGAGGGATGGCCATAGGGGAGGGCAAACCTGGTTGTAACAGCCCCCCATAGTAGCATTTACTCACCAGATATCCTGAAGAAGTCTCCATTTTCCAGATTTTTTTTTGATAACAAAAATAGATGAATTCCATGGGGAAGTAGAAGGATTTATGTGGCCCAATTCCAGCTGTTCCTGCACCAGCTGCTGGGAAAGAATAATCTTTTCAATTGATAGGGGCCACTGATCCACCCACACCGGAGTTTTTGATAACCATGTAATAGGATCGGTGTGAGGGGAAGGATGAGCAGCAGCCCCGCTAAAAAGTATTCTAAACCTTGTCTATGGGGTCGAGGCTGTGGCTGAATGTGTTCTCGAATGCCTTGCTGACCAATCCCCAATCCCCCTGAAGGTAGTAGTCCTTGATTTAAAAGTTGTCCAGTGACTACATTATTTGGGCTAAGCAAATAAACCCCCATTTTTTCCATAATATCTCTCCCCCACAAAGTAATGGGCAAGTGATCCAGCACATAAGACTGAAAAGTTCCAGAATGGCCCTCATCATCTTTCCAATTGAGAATAGCACTGCTTTGCTGTGGATCTGTAGCATGGCCAATTCCTTGTAAGGATGTAAGAGGCAGTAAAGGGCCAGTGAGAAGACCAATATTTTTTTGCTATTACAGATACATCTGCTCCAGTATCCAATATGCCTCGAAAAGGCTTTTGTTAAATATAATTTATAAGTTCAAGCCTTCCTTGTTTGCTATTTTCAATCCAGAATACAACCGAGGACCCCAAACGTTTTGCCCCTGTGGGGGCAGAAGTAACAGAATTTCCAACAGAGATCGAAGGAACTAGGACCAGCTGAGCAATTCTTTGCCCAGCAGAAATAGATATAACTCAGTAGGCACTGAGGCCATGATTTTTATCTCTCCAGTATAGTATTGATCTATCACTGCTGGAGTAATATATAGGCCTCTCAATGCCAAGCTACTGCGGCCTAATAATATACTAACAGATCTTTTTGAAGGGGGCCAATTATGCCCGCAGGGAGAGCTTGAACTCCCACTTCAGGAGTCAATACTGTATAGGTGGAGGAACAGAGGTCCAATCCTGCACTTCCTGGGGTTGCTGTGAGGAGACTGGAAACCGTTTGTTGTTGTTGTTGATGGTTGCTAGTGGGTAGGCTTGAAGCCTTGCAAAGGACAGGGCTGCCCCATTATTTGTTGAGGGGCCAGGGGGTGGCCCCTTTGCCAGTTTTCCTAAATAAGATGGCAGCACTATCAAAAGTAGATCTACAATCTCTGGCCCAATGTTTTCCCTTTTTACATTGGGGGCATTTCCCTAGTATAATTCCCTTTTTTTGATTAGGATATTGAGTTATTAGATGGCCTATTTAGCCACAAGAAAAAACGCTGCCAGGAGGTCCAGCAACTCGGGGACGTTTTCCTCCTTTTTTTGCTTCCTCAGGAAGTGCGGAGGAATTCAGTTATGGTTTGTCCCTGAAGTGCAGCAGCCAGTGTGAGGCCCTGCATATATGATGGGCCAATGTTGGCACAGAGCCGAATATAATCAGTTATTCCTCCTTTTTTCTAAATGGTCTAATGGCTGCTTGGCAAGCTGTATTAGCATTTTCATATGCCAATTGTTGTAGAAGAACCATACCGGCATCCCCATCTTCGATCAGATGGCCGGTTGCCTCTAGTAACTAAGAGACAAAATCTTGATAAAGTTCATCTGGTCCCTGTCTAATTTTAGAAAGATCCTCATTCTTACTAAAGTTAGGAAGCTTTTTTCAGGCAAGCCTAGCAGCAGCATTAACCTGAACATATGTGTCCAAAGGGTAATTTAACTGGGTATGGGTGTTATTATAAGCACCTTCCCCAGCAAGCTCTGCAAATGTAGTAGGTATATTATTAGCGCTATTAACCTCTGCTGTGGCCTGACACTGTTCCACAAATTCAGACTTCCACAACAAGTAATCTCCTCCACTAAGACAAGCTCTAGCTAATTGTTTCCAATCATTGGGCATAAAGCATCAGTGAACAACGTTTCCCAAATTACCTGAGTAAATGGAGCTGTAGGTCCATATTGAGCGCAAGCATTTTTCAAGTCTCTTATTTGTTTAAATTGAATGGGCTGGTGAGTTCTTTGTTGGTTTTGGTCCTCCATTACAGGAAATAAATGAAAACCAGAAATATCCTCCCCTCTTTGAGCATCCTGTGCTAGTGAGAGCTGCAAGGCACTAAGCCTGGGAGGTCCCAAGAGAGAATTCATTATTAGAAGGACTAGATAACTTCAAAGGCCTGGGCCGACTAGGCTGAGCAGACTGAGTAGACTGTGCCGGGGGAATAACAGACAGAAGGGGTGGCGGAAAGAAATCTGAGTCCCCTAGAGCTGTTAAGGAGGGCTCACAAACATTCACCCTTAATGAGGGTCGTTGCTTTGTTTGAAGCTGTGACAATTTATTTATAACTGAATTCAACATTTCCTCAACATGGAGCACTCTATCCTCAGTAGGACCATCATATATTTTTTCCTCAGCATCTGAGTCATCTGACTTTTCTTGAGCATCCAAGCCATCTGACTTTTCCTCATTGTCTGACCCAATAGATTCAACTTTTATTAATTTATTTGATTTTTCTTGGGCAGCAGTATGCGCTCCTGGAGCAGGGTGAGACTCACCCTGTTCAACTTCACCAATCAACTGATTAAATTTCATTTGTTCATGCCTGGGGTCCAGATAGTCTCAAACCAAATTCCAAAGAGTAAAAGCATCCACTGGGGTTTTTTTTCAGGGTCACTTGCTTCATAATGTTCCTGAATCCTTTTTCCTATTTTTTGCCAACTTTCTAAACTAATGTTCCTTCCTCTGGGAACCAGCGGCATACTTCCTCGACAAAGTGAAAGAAACTTTCTAACTGACTCTGTCCAACTTTCACTCCTCGACCTTGAAGCATGCCCTTAAGAGCCTGCACATATAACATATGGCTGTTACCTTGCCCCATAATTTCTTACTCCTGACTATACTCTCACCCGCTCTCTTTTTCTGGACATGTCCTCTTACCTTAGCGGGGTCCTCTGCTGTGATCCCAGGTTTTCAGGTCCCTGTTGAGTCACCACTTGCCGGAGCCCGCCGGCAACTAAAGGGAATCATGAATTAGGGGGCGAGGATAAAGAAAAATATAGACATAAGACAAAGGATGGGGTTGGGAGGTCTGCAGCTCAAGACTGCAGCACCGTTTATTTTTAACTTTCCTTATTATATACTATTAGAAGTCAAGAGGTAACATAAGGTTACCATACTGCAGAAAAACAAGGAAAATTTTAATAAAAACAGAGTGCAGTAAATGTAAGACAAGGTCAACTGGTAGAAATTAAAACAAACTCTACAGACATAGCAAAGCAATCCCGGGCACCTGGTGTTTTTCATGAAAGTCAGTTCCTTGTATGTGCCTTCAAGTGAGCACAATGGTCAAGATGACCTTGGAGCTTTACTGTCAGTTCCCTACAGAATTGTTTACCTTGTATTTATTCCTGGAACCAGAAATGTGTTCTAATGTATTAGGAAAACTTTGTATTTGTAATTACCAAGTTACTATGGAGGAAAACACTTATCTCATTGTATAAATTATGCAGAACTTTCCAAACACATTCGGTTAGACAAAAGCCTACATGTAGAAGAATGAAATTCCAGCCTTGGGGTTCTCATGACTCATGGATAATAAATTGAT